>NW_017890615.1:0-43656 GCF_001540865.1 Ananas comosus | reverse complement strand
GTTGGACACTTGAGTATACATACATACATGTAGCATGCTAGGAGATGTTGCTTATTGCATTCATGTAAACATTGTTTACCATAGTAGAGCATGATCTTCATAATTTCATAAAACAAATCATGATTGTTACTTGTGGTCATGTAGAGATATACTTGTTCATTATGAAATAAAGGTGCATCTTAATTGACACAATGTAGTATCTTAGCAGTTTAATGCAAATTATTCATTATTATTGCTCTCTTTTTGACTTACCCTTTCTTTGGGGCCTAGTGGTGCATTGAGCTGAGGTCAGTAATTGCCCACTGGGAACTATAAATTATAGTTCTCACGCCCTCTGTTTTATGTTTTCTTTCAGAGCCATCCATGCCGGGAGAGGCTAGGGACCGTGGGAAGGGCGTTGCTTCGAGCTAGCTCTTCTGCGAGTGACGAGTTGATAGGTGGTCTACCTCTAGATATTTTATTTTGGAGAGGTTTGAGAGCTGTACCAGTGTATTAGAGACCACCCTTTTGTGTACTTTTTGGACAGATATTGTATAACTTTATGTTTTACTCTTATTGCTTTAGTATTATCCTTTTACCTTGTTGTAGGTGATAGATCAATCTGTGCTCTGATATCTCTAGATGTTGTTTATCTTTGGTTTATTTTTTCTGCTGTTGATCTAGACGCCTTATATGTGTTGACATATGGCGGGTCTGGGCACGGTACAAGGAAGGCCTCTTCCGATCTCGGGGCGTGACAGATTAGTTTGGTATCAGAGCCTAGGGTTGAGTCTCTGTGGACCTAGCAAACCTTAGGCCGGTTGGACTATAGAAAATAGACTCGTGAGAGACGAGGTCTAATCGAATTGTTAGCGAAAGTATTTCGATTGGGTTTGATGATAACTCTAAAAAGTTAGAGTTCGATCGGAGTGTATGGCTTCTAACTTCGCGGAGGGTTACGTTGGCGGCCGACAACGTAACATCGGGAGTTAGTAGTGAAGGACACTTCCTTACTTTCGCATGATTTGGGTACTTATTTATTTTAGTGGGGTTCCGATAGCATGGGTTTCACTAACTTGCGCTTTTATGATGTTGTAGTGACAATGCCGACGACTCGCTCTAAGTCTATCGGAGCGGACAATGCGGCGAACTTTGAGGAGGTGGAGACCTCCGCTACCTCCGGATCCGGCGAGGTCCGTGAGTTGAGGAGCCAGCTGGCGGCCCTCACTGACTTAGTCGCGTAGCAGGCGACGGCAGCACGACAGCAGGCGGATGCGGCGCGCCGACAGGAGGCGCGGATGGAGCGACTGGAGGATTTGCTTAGGCAGCAGGCGGCTGCCAAGGAAGCACAGGTGTCCACACCCCCGCCAGCATCGGCAGTGATTGTGACATCGAGGGCGCCATCTCCAGGGCCTGGTACTCCGAGGACATCGTCGGATATTGCACCTCGGGGAGAGGAGTTCAAGGCACCACCAGCTCAGGTGCCTGTAGTGGGGGCAGCTTTCCCCGTGATAGCCGAGGGAGCCGAGCGGGATCGACTCATGGAGCGCCTTAGTGAGTTCAGGCGATGCAGTCCACGGACCTTTGACGGGGAGAACGTGGACCATTGGATAGTGGAGAAATGGCTTATGCATATGGAGAAGTTATTTCGAGATACCTTTGTGGAGGAGAGGGACAGAGTGTGGCTCGCCACACACTTCTTGGACGGCGAGGCCTACCGTTGGTGGTTGGATATCCTGGACAACCCCAACACAGATTTGGCAGCGATCTCTTGGGCGAGGTTCAAGGAACTGCTTCTGGCGCACTACTTCCCTACCAGCGCCAAGAGGAAGATGGAGTAGGACTTGCGCAGCTTGCGCCAGGAGGAGCGGTCTGTCGCCGAGTACGAGAGGGAGTTTTCTCGGCTACTCCACTGTGTACCATTTGTGGTGCGGGATGACGAGGATAAGGCCCGCATTTTTTAGCATGGATTGCGGCCTTCGATCTTCCGATTGGTGCAGTCCTCCAACCTCCAAACCTATCGGGAGGTTGTGGACCGTGCACTCATTGTGGGGCTGGGGTGGCAGACCTTCAGGAGTGACGCGAGGGCCTAGACAAGGGCAAGGGCAAGAGGACAGCGGCTGAGGTTGCGAGTCAGACGCACTCACGGAGACCGCCGAGGCATCCCAGGAGCCGGAGCCAGTCGCGAGGACGTGGCCAGTCTACTCAGCGGGGAGGACCTGATCGACGCCAGGCTCCGCACTGCGTGATCTGCGGTGGTCCCCATTTTCCACGACAGTGTTCACGCAGTCGGGGCAGGTGCCTTCTGTGTGGCCAGGAGGGCCACTTCCAGTCGGACTGCCCGAGGGATTCAGCGCCAGCGCCATCATCGGCATCAGCACCAGCTTCACCGGGTCCTAGCCAGGGGACACTTCCTGCACCTCATCAGGCAGGGCGGCCACCTGTCCAGCGACAGACGGAGGGGTCACGACAGGCCCCGAGCGGGCACATGTACGCGGCTCAGACTGAGAAGGCGGCAGCAGCCGAGAATGTGTTCGCATGTATCATTTTACTTTATGGTATTCGAGTACGAGCATTGTTCGATACTGGTGCATCGCATTCATTCATAGACCGACTGTTTGCCGAGTTGCATGGCATCCCTTTGACATCTTTGTTGCATTCTGGACGAGTTGTTGTGCCCGATCACACTTTAGATATTCGGGAGTTCTGCCCCAGTTGCCCTGTTCGGATTGGAGATTGGATTATGCCTGTAGACCTTTTAGCTTTGCATAAACTCGGAGAGTTTGATGTTGCCTTGGGCATGGATTGGTTGACTAAGTACTACGCCACTATCGATTGCAAGGATCGAACTGTGACATTTAGAGAGTCGGGGCAGGCGGAGGTTGTGTACCGAGGATGCCAGAGTTCGCTATTTGCTATGACGATTAGCTCCTCTCGAGCTAGGCAGTTGATTAGTAGAGGTTGTGTGGCCTACTTGGCTACTGTTGTGTTGAGGGGAGATGATGATGCCCCCAGGATTGAGGATATCCCCGTCGTGCGGGAGTTTGGAGATGTGTTTCCAGCAGAGCTTCCAGGCATGTCACCTGATAGGGAGGTTGAGTTTATGGTAGATCTCGTTTTCGGGACTACTCCAATCTCAAAGGCGCCCTATAGGATGGCACCAGCAGAACTGAGAGAGCTGAAGACGCAGTTGCAGGATCTTTTGGATAAGGATTTTGTGCGACCGAGTGTGTCACCTTGAGGAGCACCGGTTCTATTTGTTAAGAAAAAGAATGGATCACTTCGCTTATGCGAGGACTATCGTGAACTTAACAAAGTCACGATTAAGAATAAGTATCCATTGCCGAGAATTGATGATTTATTTGATCAGCTCCAGGGATCTAGTGTATATTCCAAGATCGACCTGCAGTCGGGATATCATCAGTTGAAGATCAAGCCTGAGGATGTGTCAAAGACGGTTTTTAGAACACGGTATGGACATTATGAGTTTACTGTGATGCCGTTCGGGCTTACTAATGCCCCGGCAGCTTTTATAGATCTAATGAACTGTGTGTTTAAGCCTTATCTAGACAGGTTTGTCGTGGAATTCATCGACGACATCTTAGTATATTCCCGGAGTGATGCGGATCATGAGGAGCATTTAAGGCTGGTACTTCAAGTGCTTCGGGAAAAGAAGCTCTATGCCAAGCTTAAAAAGTGTGAATTTTGGCTTAGAGAGGTAGCGTTTTTGAGCCATGTGATTTCAGGATTAGGCATAGCCGTGGACCCGAGAAAGATTGAAACTATCAAGGATTGGCCAAGGCCGACGAGTGTCACGAAAATTCGGAGCTTTCTTGGTTTGGCCGGCTACTACCGACGGTTTGTTGAGGGATTTGCGAGGCTATCTACTCCCCTCACGTGGCTCACGCATAAGGGCACCAAGTTCATTTGGAATGATGCGTGTGAAAGGAGCTTCCAAGAGTTGAAGCAGAGACTGACTACCGCCCCGATCCTAACCTTGCCAATTACTGGAGCAGGGTATGTGATTTATAGCGACGCTTCCTTTAATGGATTGGGATATGTTTTAATGCAGGACGGGAAGGTGATCGCATATGCTTCTCGCCAACTAAAGGATTATGAAAGGAATTATTCTACTCACGACTTGGAATTTGCGGCTGTAGTCTTTGCATTGAAACTATGGCGCCACTACTTGTACGGCGAGCGATGTGAAGTGTATACGGATCACAAAAGCTTAAAGTATCTATTCACTCAGAAGGAGTTGAACTTGAGGCAGCGCAAATGGTTGGAGCTACTCAAGGATTATGACTTGACTATTCTTTACCACCTAGGCAAGGCTAACGTGGTGGCGAATGCGCTAAGTAGGAAATCGACGGAAAACTTAGCGATGCTTGTGGTTACTCAACCGCCGTTGATCGAGCAAATGAAGCGGTTGGAGTTGGAGGTGGTGGCTCCTGATACACCTTTGAGACTGATGACTTTGGTGGTGCAACCTACACTGGTGGAAAGGATTAAAGAAAAGCAAGTCTCCGACGTGGAATTGTAAAGGATTCGAGCTAAAATGATGAATGGTTGCACCAGTGACTTCTCTGTGGACGGTGTGGGATTGATGCGCTTCCGCGGACGGATTTGTGTACCGGCGGATCTGGACATTAAAGAAGAAATTCTTCAAGAGGCACACCAAGCACCGTATGCTATACATTCGGGAGGCACCAAGATGTACAAGGACTTGAAGTTGCTTTATTGGTGGCCCGGGATAAAGAAAGACGTTGGTGAGTTTGTTGCTAGATGTTTAACTTGCCAACAGGTGAAAGCTGAACACCGGGTCCCCATGGGAAAATTGCAGAGCTTACCGATTTCGGTGTGGAAATGGGAGAAGATCACCATGGACTTTGTGTTTGGTTTGCCTCGCTCGTAGGCCGGGTATGATGCTATTTGGGTGATCGTGGATAGATTGACGAAATCGGCACATTTCATACCTATCCACACTACTTGGACTGGTGAGAGACTCGCACAAGTATATTTAGATGAGATTGTGCGATTGCACGGGGTACCTACTTCTATAGTATCAGATCGAGACCCCCGTTCTGTATCCCACTTTTGGAGGAGTTTACAGGATGCCTTGGGCACGCGCTTGGACTTCAGTACAGCTTTCCACCCTCAGAGTGATGGGCAGTCAGAGCGCACTATACAGACACTTGAGGACATGCTTCGAGCCTGTGTGATCGACTTTCAGGGAGGATGGTTGCAGCATCTACCGATGGCAGAGTTTGCTTATAACAATAGTTATCAAGCAAGCATCAAGATGGCACCATTTGAGGCACTTTATGGACGGAAGTGTAGATTGCCACTTCATTGGAGTGAAGTTAGCGAGAGATTGGCTTTAGGCCCCGATGTGCTCCAGGAAGCAGAGGACAAGGTTCGCATTGCTAGGGAGTGACTGTTGACAGCCCAGAGTAGGCAAAAGAGTTATGCCGACAAGCATCGACGGGACTTGGAGTTTCAGATTGGAGATCATGTCTTCTTGAAAGTCTCGCCGACGAGAAGGATTAGGAGATTTGGAATTCGGGGTAAGTTGAGCCCTCGATTCATTGGACCGTATGAGGTTTTGGAGCGTATAGGCCCGATAGCGTATCGACTTGCTTTACCGCCAAACCTATCGGGTGTGCACAATGCGTTTCATGTATCGGCCCTTCGGAGATACATCCATGATCTGACTCATGTGTTGGACGCTGTACCAGTGGAGCTGAGGGATGATCTGAGCTTTGAAGAGCAACCTTTGAGGATTTTGGCTAGCGAGGTGAAGAGGCTGCGGAACCGTGAGATTCCCTACGTGAAGGTGCTTTGGAGCAACCACGACGAGCGCGAGGCCACTTGGGAGTTGGAGAGCGCACTGCGGGAGTGCTATCCCTATCTTTTTCAGATGGAGGCTTGAGATACTTTATTTTTGAGTTTCGCGGATGAAACTCCTCTTTAGGAGGGGTGAATGTAACACACTGGACCTTTGCAAACAGCGAGGTTCGACTGTTTGGACAGTGTTCTGAGTTTTTTCAGACTTTCTGGTGGGTCGTAGACAGTGTTCCGACCTATGGTTCGAACCTCGAGAATTGAGGTCTGAAGCCTAGCACCAAAACCCGAAAAATTAAATTTTTGGTTAGCTCTCGAGTAGCCTTCATTGGGCTGTGTACCGGTACAGGGTTGATGGCTGTACAGGTATAGGATTGATGGTTGTATCGGTACGGGATGGTGTACCGGTACGGGATAGTGTACCGGTACACAGGCAGCTTTCCAGCAAACCCGAGGCTCGGGTTTGGTATTTTTGTGGGATGTGTACCGGTACGGGGGCCCGTGTACCGGTACGCAGTGGCAGTTTTTGAGCAGTTTGAACTGCAGGGGATTTTTCGCAATTGTGGCCTTCTATATGTATCCCCCACGCCCTAGGAGCATCCCCTGAAATTGGCACCTGCAAGGAGAAAGGTGAGGAAGCCCTCCATACCTCCCTTTGTGATTTCCTTGATTTGTTTGGATTTTTTTGAGATTAAATGTCTCTTTTTGCTTCATTTTGGTTGTTGGAGGCTTTTCCCACCATTGGAGCTTCGGTTGATGCTTGGTTGAGGGAAGATCCTTGAAGTTTGAGGACTTTGAGCATGGTTTGAAGCTTCTTAGAGGTAAGTGACTAGATCTTTTCCTCTAGATTTGAGTTTTGTTGTTGGATTTGAGATGAAACCCTAGAATGAGACTTAGGGTTTATTTTTGGCATTTTGGATTTAGGGCTTTTGGAGCTTGATTACTTGGATTAGAACCCTCCTTTGGGTTGGATTGGAAGGATTCTAGCTTTCGTTTGGAGCTTGTGAGAGTTTTCTCCACCCTAGGTGAGATTTTAGCCCTTTTGCCTTGATGGTTAATGTTTGATCTTATAGTTGATCGTAATGCCCGTGTATCTCTTCGCTCATTACTTTTAGGGTATTTTGAGACTCGTGGACAACTCCGTTCGGCGAAACGAGGGACTACGCGACGGTTCGGTGGGTTTGACCTAGCCACACAATGAGAAAATCTCATTTGTGATGATTTGAGTATCGTTAAATGATAAAACATGCGTAATCATGTTAGATATATTTATTATAAATTTTAGAATGCTTAACATGCCTATGTAATGTATAGTAAATTTTTGGACCTCTATGTGGTAGAGTGTATGCATGTGGGATATAGCATTTTAGTTGAGACTTGGAACCATGTTTCGTATTATGAAAATGAACATTACTTTCATGCATTTAATCTTCATGTCCAATTGTGACATTAGGGACTTTGGAAGCCTAGAGAGGCTTGGGGACTTAGACTATTTGAGAAATTGGGCCAATATCATAAAGAGGCATTGGGTTCGGGTTATAGTGAACATTGGTATTAATGTCTTAATTGAAACATAGAATATGAATTGGGCTTGATTAGTTGTGATGCTTAAGTGTCATAAAGAGGCACTAAGCCAGTGGGTGTTGGGTTATCACATTGTGAGATAGAGCTATACCGTTGGGTTACTACTAGCTATTGCCATGTTTGAGATATGAGGGTTGGATACTTGAGCCTTTGACTACGCTTACTTGCCATTTGTGCTCATTCGCATATGCTTGTGAGGGTCGCTCCCTACAAGCCGGCACTCCGGAGTTGGCCTACGCGACCTATGTTCGCTCGTGCGGTATTGAGAAGCCAACGGGGTCGAGTGGGACAGACACAATCCAAGAGTAGGAATGTTGGGCTACCACAGGCACTTAGGCGGCACAAGCTGGACTACCTTGGGTAGGTCCTTAATTGGAAATAGAAATCAACACGGTGTTGAGTGTGTTATAATCACTACTAGATAGAGAGTAGTAGTTGGATTACTTGGACTTGCTTCTAGCATAGTTTTGGACACTTGAGTATACATGCATACATGTAGTATGGTAGGAGATGTTGCTTATTGCATTCATGTAAACATTGTTTACCATAGTAGAGCATGATCTGCATAATTTCATAAAACAAATCATGATTGTTACTTGTGGTCATGTAGGGACATACTTGTTCATTATGAATAAAGGTGCATCTTAATTGACACAATGTAGTATCTTAGCATTTTAATTATGCTTTTTTAAATGTAATTTATTTATTATTATTGCTCTCTTTTTAGACTTACCCTTTCTTTTGGGGTCTAGTGGTGCATTGAGCTGAGGTCAATAATTGCCCACTGAGAACTATAAATTATAGTTCTCACGCCCTCTGTTTTATATTTTCTTTCAGAGCCTTCCACGCCGGGAAAGGCTAGAGACCGTGGGAAGGGCGTTGCTTCGAGCTAGCTCTTCAGCGAGTGACGAGTTATAGGTGGTCTACCTCTCGATGTATTTATTTTGGAGAGGTTGAGAGCTGTACCAGTGTACTAGAGACCACTCTTTTGTGTACCATTTTGGACAGTTATTGTATAACTATATGTTTCACTTTTATTGTTATAGTATTTTTCTTTTACCTTGTTATAGATGATAGATCTATCTGTACTCTGATATCTCTAGATGTAGATTATCTTTGGCTTTACTTTTCCGCTGTTGTTTGGACGCCTTATATGTGTTGACATATGGCGGGTCTGGGCACACTACCGGGAGCGCCTCTACCGATCCCGGGCCGTGACACTTGTGTTTTCATGTAAGGGGAATAGAAACTAGGGCATAAAACCCATATAAGAAGCATCCCCAATGACAATTGCAACTAGACCCCTCACCAATATAACATTTTGGACCAACCCACGTTTCCACGCGTACGGGGTCCGGACCCTACAGCCAGGGTCCGGACCCCAAGACTATTTCCAGCACAATTTTTACTTGGAATTTTTCAGCTTGCTCTCCAAGGTCCCAACACCCTATCCAAACCATTCCGAAACATTCGGAACGTCTCACGGGCCTCACCATCTAGTCCACCACCACATTTCAGTCAACTTGACTGAAGTTCGGTACAACCTACCGAAGTTTCAGTATATTACAATTTGGATGGAGAAGGAGAAATGGAGCTCTCTTGCATCTGTTAGAAAATTTGCGTACGGTAAAAACGTAGTGAAAAAAGAAATCAAACAAATTTGATTTTAAAAACTCTTAAGATCCGACGTCAAGAATCACACAATTAGGATCCCCCATATTCTTTAAGATTAAAGGAGAAAAGTAAGATTCAATCTTTACCTTTGCGCGGATATATAGATCTTCACCCAATTTGATGATCGTGGAATTAGGTTCTCTTGAAACCGCACACGCGTCCGGCCTCTATAGGTATCCATACAAAGTTGCTGATTTGATCAATATTCTCACCGGGGTGCTAGCTCCTTTGCGAAGGACGTCCTTCTTGCTAGAAGATAGAAGAGAGAGAAGAAGAAAGACAATGGCTAGGATTTTTTAAAAACTTCCGTATATTATATAGATATAGAGGGATATAATCCTCCTTTTAATAATATAATGATCATTATGGATAAGTACAAATCTAAATTTAAATTTATCCTTTCCTTAATTGAAAGATTGAAAAGAAAACTCTTTTACCCAAATGATTGAAAGATTTGAATAAGTTCTTAAAGCTTCGGAGATACATAGCCCAATTTTGTTGCTTCTAAACAACCATCTTTAGTATTTAGAAGTGTTTCGTAACCTAAAAAAATGAGAAAAGGATCTAACATCATTGATAACAATTCAACCTATTATTATAATTTATAAAATTATAGCCATCGCATCATCAATGCAGTGCTATTACACATATAAATACATGATGCATTAAATAGTTGGCCAATGCTCAAAGCATGTTAATTGTTGATATGAGGGGGAAAAAGACATCATCAAAGCATATCCAGGAAAATCAAACTACTTACAATTATTTTACAATAAATCTAACATGAAAGAATTGAAAGTTATGCTCTATCAAAGGCACTTCGGGTCTTGATCCCTCTATACATTATTCAGTTCTTGATTTCTCTATACATTTTTATTAAGTTATCGCTATAATCAACTGAAAATGCCAACTTCAAACATTACATATTTGAAGATCACCACGCACCTTAGTGACACAAATTGAATTGATTGGTAGAGATAATTAATCTACTAAAAAGCTCAATAAATTTGACCCATAAAATACATAATCAATCATAATACCATCACGCAAGTTCTTTTCAATCATATGCAATACTTCCTGCTGGAAATATTTATGGTGCTGCAAATTCTCCAAAGAAATATTACAATTATCCAGAGTATTAGGTAGATGAAGGATTTCTATATAGATTTTCGTGGCCTATAACAAGAAAATGAGAAAAAATGATAAGCTTGCATGCCTGCAGGTCGACTCTAGAGGATCCCCGGGTACCGAGCTCGAATTCGCCCTATAGTGAGTCGTATTACAATTCACTGGCCGTCGTTTTACAACGTCGTGACTGGGAAAACCCTGGCGTTACCCAACTTAATCGCCTTGCAGCACATCCCCCTTTCGCCAGCTGGCGTAATAGCGAAGANCCCGGGACCGATGCCAATTTGGCCTCATACATAGCTATTAGGTTGCCAAAATGCAAATAAACCCCTCAACTTTCTCTTTAATACATTGCCCGAACTGGGCAGTTTTCGCAGGCAGAGACCGGTCTCCCCGAGTAGGGACCGGTTCCCGAACGTCCACCCTGCGCAGCCAGAGCCGCTGCGCGCGATGCGACCGGTCTCTCTCTGATGGGACCGGTCTCTGGGGGACCGGTCTCTCAGGCAGAGACCGGTTCCCGAGAGCTGATCCTCCAGGACTTAGCCGATTTTTCGGCTGTCTCATTTCATACTCGTTCGGGGACCGGTCTCTCCCACCAGGGACCGGTCCCCGAGAGCTCAAAATCTGCAGTTTCGCAGAATTTGATTCTTTAGCTCTCGAAAACCTTCCACAACTCACTTTTGATCATTTTAACACCTTCGGACTTTCCGAAGTATTCCATCCTCGCACTTTGGTCAATTTGACTAAAGTTCGACATTTTTATTTTCCGAGTTTTCGGTATATTACATTACTAACCTCTTAGAAGCTTCAATCAAGGTTCTAAGCTCTTTAAATTCCAAGATCAAACCTCCACCTAGCTCCAAGTCCAAGCTCTAATGGTGAAAAAGCCTCCAATACCCAAAAAGGAGCAAAAAGAGGTGTTTAAACTCTAAAAATCCAAGCAAAATAAAAGAAAAGGAATAAGGAGGTGTGGAGAGCTCCCTTACCTTCCTCCTTGCTGGTGCCAAGCTCAGGGAAGACCCCTAGGGCGTGGGGGTACTAATAGAGATGCCATAATTGCGAAAAACCCCCTGTAGTTCAAACTGCTCAGATTCTGCCAAAGTGTACCGGTACACGGGAAAATGTACCGGTACACATCCTACGAAAATGCAAACCCGAGGCTCGGGTTCGTAATTTGCGACAAGTGTACCGGTACAACCATCAAGCGTGTACCGGTACAAAGTGTGTACCGGTACGGCCATCAAGAGTGTACCGGTACACCTTGTGCAGAATGCAATCCGAAGGTAGGCTAAGTCCAACTTTTTAGTGACCTTAGTGCTACATAAAATACTGCAATTCTTGGAATACGAGCCATAGGTCGGAACACTGTCAACGACCCACCAGAAAGTCTGGAAAGACTCGGGACACTGTCCAAATACTCGAACCCCGCAATTTGGAAAAGTCCAGTGCGTCACAGTTCGGTTATCACATTGTGACATAGAGCTAGACCGTTGGCTTAGTAGTACCTATTGCCAAGTTTGAGACATGAGGGTTGGATACCTGAGCCTTTGACTACGCTTGCTTGCCATTTGTGCTCATTCGCACATGCTTGTGAGGGTCGCTCCCTACAAGCCGGCACTCCGGAGTTAGCCTGCGCGATCTATGTTCGCTCGTGCGGTATTGAGAAGCCTTCGGGGTCGAGTGGGACAGACACATTCCAAGAGCAGGAATGTTGGGCTACCACAGGCACTTAGGCGGCACAAGCTGGACTACCTTAGGTAGGTCCTTAATTGGAAATGGAAATCGACACAGCGTTGAGTGTGTTATAATCACTACTAGATAGAGAGTAGTAGTTGGATTACTTGGACTTGCTTCTAGCATAGTGTTGGACACTTGAGTATACATACATACATGTAGCATGCTAGGAGATGTTGCTTATTGCATTCATGTAAACATTGTTTACCATAGTAGAGCATGATTTTCATAATTTCATAAAACAAATCATGATTCTTACTTATGGTCATGTAGGGACATACTTGATCATTATGAAATAAAGGTGCATCTTAATTGACACAATGTAGTATCTTAGCAGTTTAATTATGCTTTCTTAAATGCAAATTATTCATTATTATTGCTCTCTTTTTGACTTACCCTTTCTTTGGGGCCTAGTGGTGCATTGAGCTGAGGTCAGTAATTGCCCACTGAGAGCTATAAATTATAGTTCTCACGCCCTCTGTTTTATATTTTCTTTCAGAGTCATCCACGCCGGGAGAGGCTAGGGACCGTGGGAAGGGCGTTGCTTCGAGCTAGCTCTTCTGCGAGTGACGAGTTGATAGGTGGTCCACCTCTCGATGTTTTATTTTGGAAAGGTTGAGAGCTGTACCAGTGTATTAGAGACCACCCTTTTGTGTACTTTTTTGACAGATATTGTATAACTTTATATTTTACTCTTATTACTTTAGTATTATCCTTTTACCTTGTTGTAGGTGATAGATCTATCTGTGATCTGATATCTCTAGATGTTGTTTATCTTTGGTTTATTTTTTCCGCTGTTGATCTAGACGCCTTATATGTGTTGACATATGGCGGGTCTGGGCACGCTACCGGAAGGGCCTCTGCCGGTCCCGGGGCGTGATAGAAATCCACCATTGCTCACCCGTCGTTTCAGAACCCCCGAAACGACGTGGTTGACCAGCCTACGAGGCTCAGTGACATAACAATCAACCACGAGGCACCGTCAGACGAATTCTGAACCGAAAACGCGTTCCGTCGGCGAATTTCGCCGAAAAACTCTCCGAAAATCACTTTTTGATTTTCATAAAGGCTTGGGCCTTGGACGATCAGTCCAGAGGTTACCCGCAGCCCGTATATGCTGCCAACAGCAGCCATGATGAACCAAATTGCATAAAAGCCCTCCCGATTGCATGAAATCACGTTATTTCATGCGATTTTTGGGCTTTTATGGTCCGTCTACGCAAATCAGAGGTCAATCAGCCAAGCCGAAACACCCACGGACAGGTTTCGGCGTGTCGTAGGCCGTGCTCACCTTTCGGAGCATTATCGGCCACTATGGCGAGCGTGCGAGCAACGTGAACCTCAGCGAAACAGAGCACACAGCATCTACATTGCGTCAAACTCGCAAACCAGGGCATCGTTGACCACAAGGGAAGTGAGCATAATGTTCAACACGAAACAAAGATGATCGTGCTCACTTTCGAGATTATTGAAGTGTCCTCGAATCACCGAAAAGGTGACCGAAACTCCAAACTACAGTGCTGTCAATCTAAAAACAACCTTACCGGAGCAGTGGGAGCTAGGGTAGGTCGCTGGCGGCTGGACGGCGTACGCTTCGGCTGGGGAAGGGTGCGGCCGGTCGAAGGGGTCCACGGCAGGTACTGGCTGGCGGCGGGAGGCGGCCGTTGGTGCGGCGGCTGAGATCAATTCCACAACCTACTCTCGGGTTCAAGGGTCCCCGGCGACAAGGCGGCGGCCGGAGGAGCTTCGGGGCGACGGCGATCGGTCGCTGGAGGCCGAGGGAGGGTGGCGCGCCCGACGATGGCCGGCGGCGATGGCCGGTGGCGGCCGGCAGCTTCGGGGACGACGACAGCGGCAAGCGAAGGTCGCCGGAGGCCCAAGGAGGGCAGCGCGGCCAGCAGGGAATGGCGGCGGCTCACGGAGGCAGAGACCCCGCAGCCTCGGCCAGATCTGCTCAAGATCGGCTGTATCATTCTAGGGCGGCAGCGGCGGCGCTCGAGGGCAGCGGCGGCCGAAGGGGATGGTTGCCGGAGGGTTTGCTAGTGGTCAAGGAGGGCAGGGCGATCTACCCCGGCGCTACAACAGCCCACAACCGCGAGCTACCTCAGGCTCGGCCTGAGCTGGCCGCGATTTGCCGTAGGGGGCCAAGGCGGCGTCGGCGGCGCACGGGGACGGCGGGGGCTGGCGGAATCGGCGCCGGTGGTTTGTCTCGGCCAGGGGAAGGAGATCCTACACAGTTAGTAGCCGAGGAGGGTGGTGGATTGGTTGAGAGAGAAAGATGGAGGGGTGGCCGAGTTCAAGTTTTCTGGAGGCCGGGGCACCTGCCGGCGGCCGGGGTGCGCGCACGGGTTGGGCTGGGACCAGCTGAGGTCGGCTAGGGTTAGCTCAGCTAAGGGGAAGACCAAAAGCTAGGGTTTCCTCATGAAACCCTAGTGCAACATCTATATATACATAAGTACATTTTGCAAAAAGGTCCCCTAGAGCTGATTATTTTCAACTTAGACCCCTTACAGTACGTGTAACTTGCGCATAAGCCCCTCGATGTTCGAAATCACGCAAAATGGCGCATAAAATATTAGGTCTTTCGCAATTTTTCCGTTTTGCCAATTTCGACCCCTCAGCGAACGCTTCACTATTCCCAAAGATCCATTCGTCGGATTTTCGATCGGATCACTCCAGCGCGCTCAGCACGACTGGGGCATCGAATCTAGCATTTTGTTTCATCCAATTTGGTCGCCGATTTGCGACAAAACCAACCTTCTCCACGATCCACCATTAAAACCACACACACACACCATTGAAACCCCTTTTTCTAGACAACCGTGCATCAGATCATAAATCTGTCAGTGCCAATGGTTCCAGAATAGCTGAACCGTTCGAAATAAGCTATTGGATCACTATGAGCGGAGTCCGATACGCGCCAGAAGCCAACTCTACTCATCAGCCTTTCCGAAAAATCGGAGTTACTATTCACTTTAATTGATTAGTATTTATCGCGTAACTTCTCCATTCTAACTCGTTTTCTCCTGAAACTTGACGAATACTTATGTAATTAAATTTCACACAAAAACATCATCAACAGAGAGTTTAGCTACACTGCCAAAATCTCAGTCCTTACACGGCGGCGGCGGTCAGGGGTGCCACGGTGTAGCGACGGCGGGTTGCAAAGGCCGGAGAGAGGCAACGAAGGAGGCCGAGGCGGTAGGAGGCCACAGCACGACGCGGAGCTCCCAACACAATTGCAGCTAGGGCATCAACCTGCGCCCCAACAGTGGCTTGGGGAGGCCTAGGGCAGCGTTGGTGGGTCCCTCAAGACTGGCAGAGTCGCTTCGGGGCGGCGCGGCGCAGGGTCGGCGGCCGGGAGGAGCCCCGCGGCCGCACAAGACCCATGGCCTCCTCTCGGCTGCGGCCGTTTCCACAGGCGCTGCGACGCTGGGCGTCATAAGAGAAGGGTCGCCCGCAGTTGGGGGTGACACCGGCGGTGGTCCCTAACCGGCGACGGCACAAGGTGTCATGCCCCGGGACTGGGCGTTGGCCCGCTCGGTGCGTGCCCAGACCCGCCATATGCCCGCACATATAAGGCGTCTACAACAAAAACGAATAAATGAATAAGAAGTAGAAAGCATCTAGAGATATCAGAGCAAATACACAGCTAGGTTCTATCGACAAGTAGAGTCAAAAAGAGAGCTAAACTACTAAAGCAGAAAGTAAACTAATACATCAAAATTCTCAAGATACAAAAGTAGGGTGGTCTCTATAACAAGGTACAAAACTCTCACGACCTCTTCAAAAGAAAACAAAAGAGAGGTGGACTACCTATCGCGAAGTCCCTCGATAGCTAAACCGAGGCAAAACCATTCCCGCGATCCCGAGCCCCTCCCGAAGTGGAAGACTCTGAAAGAAAACATAAAACAGGGGGCATGAGAACTATAATTTATAGTTTCCAGTGGGCAATTACTGATCTGCATCAACTGCACCACTAGGCCCAAAAGTGTAAGCAGATAAAGATAACAGGAACTAACAGCGGTAAATAAAGAATATAATAAATGTTACTCTACCATGCTACAAGTATTCAGAATGTCGATATGGAGTACATCTACTCTACACGAGTCAATCTACCAATACTTAAACATATATACTATGATACAATAAGTAATACTATGAAGTATGCTATATGTCCCAAGGTCCACTACATATCTAGTATATACTATCATGGCAACAAGTATACTAAAATGCAATATGCAAAACTGTCAAGTATACTATATATCCAAAAGTTCAACCGTATGCGATAGCATGTCCCGAATCCAACTACTATAACCTGTCTAGTAGTGATTATCAACTTGTTGTTTAATATTCTGGTTTAATCTCATTTAGGACCTACACAAGTGTAGTCCGGCTTGTGCCGCCTAAGTGCCGGTGGTAGCTCCAACATTCCCACTCTAGGAATGAGTCTATCCCTCCCGACCCCGTAGGCTTCTCGATACCGCACGAGCGAGCATAAGTCGTGCAGGCCAACTTCGGAGTGCCGGCTTATAGGGAGCGACCCTCACAAGCATGTGCGAATGAGCACAAATGGCAAGCAAGCGTAGTCAACATCTCAAGAGTCCAATCATCATGTCTCTAACATGGTAATAGCCACTAGCATCCAATGATCTAGTTCTATAACTCAATGTGAAATTCCAACATTCACTAGGTCTAGTGCCCCTTTATGACGCTAAGACATTTCTATGTTCAAGCATGTTCTAATTCTGAATCTCTCAATGGCCCTATCCACTAGGTTCACCATAACCCAAGCTCAATGCCGCTTTATGACATTAGCTCCCAAATTCACATGTCATTGACCTTGGCTTACTAAGTCCATATGTATTCTAAGCCTAATGCCTTTTTATGACATTAGCTTACTATGTCAAATCCAAGCCCGATGTCTCTTTATGACATTAGCTTACCATATCATATAATAGGTTAATACGCATGCCCCCTAGCGTGATCCCACATTGCTAATATGTTCCTATCATGTATTCCACAATGCATATAAATGTTAACATGCATCTATCCACTAGCATAAGGTTTTAATGCGTCCGTATGCAACTATCAACTTAGCATAGTTCTCATAATGTTAACATGCACATGCAATTCACATATCATTCAAGGCTAATGCCCCTTTATGACATTAGCTTAGTATACCTTACATCTCTCGAATCTAGTGCCACTTAATGACATTTATAAGCATCTATGCCGAGCATGAGTTCCAAGTCCCAAGATGCATTGCACTAACCATTTCCACTAAATGAAACATGGTTCCCATCCACAAATAAGAATGCGACCCTCATGCTTACCGAACATGCAACCATCTACTACATAGAGGTCCAAAAATGCGTTATACATAGTCTATTATTTTATGCATTCAAAAATTCTCAAATATTCTATCTAGTATGAATATGCATGCATTTTCATTTTACGATAAGTAAAAACCATCATATGAGAATTTTATCTCATTTTGGTGAGGCCAAACCCACCAAGTCCTCTTGAAGCCCATTGTTTCGCCGAAGGAAGGTGCTCACTAGCCTCCTAGCTCCCTATAGGTTAAACTAGGGGAGTTACACGAACGAAACGAACTACAACAAGCTAAAACAATAACAAACTCAAGATAAGGGCAAAACTCACCTATAGTGAAGCAAACCTTTCTCAAGCTCCAAATGGAAGCTAGAACCCTTCCACTCTAATCTATAGGAAGGTTCTAAACTGATCAATTGAACTCCAAAAGTCCTAGATCAAAAATTCCCAAATCAAACCCTAAATCCTCATTTCTAGGGTTTTTAAACAAGAATCATGTAAAACATGAATCTAAAGAGAGAAATATGTTACTAACCTTTTAGAAGCTTCAATTCAAGATCCAAAATCATCTAGGGTTGATGTTCTTTTCCTCCACGAGCTCCAACCACGAGCTCCAACCACGAGCTCAAGGCTTCTCCAATGGTGTAGGTTGCACCAAGAAGAAAAAAGAGGAGATAAAACCATCAAAATCCAAGCAAAATAGAGATCAAATCCAAAGAGGGTAAAAGAGAGGCTCCCCTACCTTCTTCTCCAAAGCTCCCAGCTCAGGGGAGGCCCTAAGGGGCGTAGGGTATGTATAGAGAAGCAACAAAAGTAAATACACCCTTGCAGAATCGCTAGACTGCAGTCGGGACTGCGTACGGGTACACGGGGAAGTGTACCGGTACAGCTCCCCCAAACACGCAGACCCGAGCCTCGGGTTGGCTAAAAAACACACTTTGTACCGGTACACATATTCTGTACCGGTACAACCATCAACCTGTACCGGTACAACCATCAACCTGTACCGGTACACAGCCTTGCTGAGGCCAACCCGAGAGTAGACCAAAATCCAATCTTTTTGGGTTTTGGTGCTACGATAAAAATATCAATTCTCGGGATGTGAACCATTTGCAAAAGTCCAGTGTGTTACATTCTCCCCTCCTAAAAAGGAGTTTTGTCCGCGAAATTGCGGTCAACCACACTTCGAACCCATCCAAAGAGGATGATCGAAATGCTCTAACAGCATACGCACCAGACCATGAAGGTCTCAAGCATGCCGGATAGCCCCACGGCAAAACACAACCAGATCCCGCGATGCCAAGACTTGGCATAACTCAAGTAAAGCTTCTACCGAAGTTCTTCGAACTCAAGGCTTTGCCAGAAGTTCCATCTCTACTCCGTGCTTGATCACCAAGTCCATCAGTCGGTCCTTCCTCGTCCAAGTCGAGGGTATGCCTTGCTCTGCTTCAATTACTCTTGTATAAGAAATTCCAACAAATACCCTTCCAAGGCGGACTCAAAGGTATCGACCAAAGCAAGCATCAGGGGGGGTTACATCCGTCACCCAACTACCAAAACTCCATCGGAGTGCTCACTTGATCATCACTCACCAAAGGAAGGTGATGCACAGTCCACTCATCGGCTCATATTCCAACGATGATTCTTCAGATCCAAGATCAAGTCTCTTCTCGAGATGGCATAACTGAGTGCAATCCAAAACAAGGTTAAGCATGGTGTAACCTTTCCATCCCATTGCTATTTGCAACGTCCATCCATCCGTCCAATCTTACTTGGCACGAACGGTTCCAAATCAACATCCGAGGTAGCCATCCTTCCAATAGTAACAAGAATCAACTCATCGTCCAAACTCGCTCATCATGGCGATTATTTAATTCCTCAATCGACACGGCGCTACGATGCCTCCACATCAATCTCAAACTTACCACTCGGGAGTACCCTCAAATCCTCTGCAATACACGGTCAGGGACTAAGCTCAGAGGCTTCATCATTCCACTAAGATCATCATCTTAGTCCCAACTCAAGTCCAAGTAAACTCTTTGCAAGCCTAAGCCAAGGGCCTAGCTTCGACAGAAGGTTCACAACACAATCACTTAGAAATTTTCGATCTCAATGCTTTCCCTAACATTGGCTGCTCCAGGTGTCCATGGCCTCTGAACTCAATTCACGCGATAGAGAGGGATCAATCAACAGTTCAGTAACAACTCTCTATCAAAGTCATCCTGATGCGACTGTCAAGCCAAAGTCAAACCCATAAGTCCTCATATGCAGTTCTATCCCTAAGATCTCAAATCCTTGTACACGCTCCTGACAAGGAAAATTAGTAACTTGGTACCTTCCCTCTCGCGAGTTTTCCATCGATCAGTGAGAGTTTCACAACTCGATCACTTCAAACCCGCACATCCTATAAAAAAAAAAATACTCCAGGTCATCCGCGACTGGTTCCACAAATCCATCCAGAGGGCTTGGGATTATCATTCAGCAAGTCCCTAACACTGGTGGAGTACCACAGGCTTAGGCAACATCATCCTCGTGATGTCCCCACCTAGCATCACAATCCGTTTTGAGGTACGACCTCAAACTCCAACATCAAACAGTACTACTCAGATTGCTTACAATCTTATCGGGTACACCAACAACTCGAGGCCATTTGACAAGGTCAATGAGCCCGAGCACGGTCCAAACATCCAATCGTGGTTCAATTTGAATCACGATAGTCGACATACAATCGAAACGGCCCAACCGATCCCACAACAAGTGAGAGTGCTCCTCCATGAAGAAAAACACTAACTATAAAACGTCCCCGCCAATCGAGTTCACGGTTTGTGACTCGGTCGGGGACACAACAATAGATCAAAGACATCCTTCGTTCCGAGGATCCTTGATCACCGAAAACTAATGGCCAATTAGGCCCCAAATCCTCTCCAACACTTACCCAATTTTAGGTAAGGGAGACAGTCAACACAATTAGTGGAAATAAATTCTCAAATCGCACTATTTCGTGCTCAAAATCCTCGAAGCGAGCCAAGTCAGCTCGCAATCCAAAGGTACTAGGTACCCACAACAACTCCACACCAATGAAGGCCAATCCATTCGTTGGCACACAAACCATCTCATATGGTAGGGTGTTCGAAATGACACACCTGATCAACCGATCGTCCTACATGCGTCGAAAAAGTTCAAAGCTAGCAAATCCTCGGGTTGGGTCACTACACACTCAGTGTGTCCTCGATCTCACGATCCAACATGTGGCTTTCCACGCTCCAGGGTCTACGCTCGGACTACCGTTCTGCTCAAAACTCTGCCCTACCCGTAGGTATCGGGCCGCTATCACACACAGCTACTGCGCTTGCCCAAAGGGCCCACGCTCCATAGTCCACAAACGGTCCAAGCACGGTCATCCCCAAGCACCAACCGGCGAACAGCCGATCCAGGGATGCAACTAATGCAATCCTCGTGAGATCTACAAGCATAACAAAATATGCTTCCCACAACCCGCAAATCAACCGCCTAGCTCGAGGGGGCTACTCAATGTTGCAAACAGCGAACTAACGAAATGCCATGCAACTCGGCAAATAGCCGATCAGAATATGGATGCAATGCACTGGTAAAGAACAATGCACAACTCGAATGCCACAAAAGAACTGATACCTGTAGCCACAAACTCGGCTGTTGCTGCCTCCTCCATCTGGGCCACATACATGCGCTCGCTCGGGGCCTGCCGTGACCCCTCCATCTGTCTCGGGATAGGTGTCCTCCCGGCCTGATAGTGAGCAGAAGGCGTCCCCTGGCTGGGACCGGGTAATACTGGTGCCGATGCTGAAGATGGCGCTGATACTGAACCCCTTGGACAGTCTGACTGGAAGTGACCCTCCTGGCCACACGAGTAGCACCTGCTCTGCCTCTGTGAGCACTGCCGTGGGTAATGACGACCACCGCAGATCACGCAGCTCAGAGTCTGACGACGCTCAGATCCTCCACGCTGTGCTTATGCGTCACGTCCTCGCGATTGGCTCCTGTACGTGGGATGTCTCGGCAGCCTCCCAGAGTGCGTCTGACTCGCACCCTCAGCCGTGGGCCTCTTGTCTTTTCCTTTGTTCGAGCCTTCTCGACGCTCCTGCAGGTCTGCCGCGCTGCTCTCCACGATGAGCGCACGGTTCACCACATCTCGGTAAGTCTGAGGGTTGGAGAATTGCACAAACCGAAAGATCGACGGCCGAAGTCCTCGCTCGAAGATGCGAGCCTTATCCTCGTCGTCCCGCACAACAAAGGGCATACAGTGTAGAAGCCGAGAGAACTCCCTCTCGAACTCAGCCACGGTCAGATCCCCCTGGCGCATCTCGCACAGATCCTGTTCCATCTTTCTCTTAACACGGACGAGGAAATAGTGCTCCGATAAGAGCTCCTTGAACCCCTTCCAAGAAATTGCTGCTAGGTCGGTGTTAGGATTATCCTGGATGCCCACCCACCAGCTATAGGCCTCGCCGTCCAAATGGTGAGTGGCGAGCCAAACTCTATCTCTCCCTTCCACGAAGGTGTCGCGGAATGACTTCTCCATATGCATCAACCACTTCTCAATGATCCAGTGGTCGGCTTTCTCTCCATCAAAGATTCTCGGATTGCACCTCCTGAACTCGTCGAGGCGATCCATGAGCTGCTGACGCTCCGCTCCCTCAACCATCAAGGGAAAAACTGCCGTTGCCACAAGCACTTGAGCTGGTGGTGCCGCCAATACTTCCTCCCAAGGTGCTACCGTAGGTGCCGCCCGCGAAGTGTTGAGTGCAGGGGACGACCCCCTCGGTGCAACTGTCTCTACCGGCGCGGGTGGTACAGGGACCTGAGCCTCCCTGGCAGTTGCCTGCTGCAATAGAAGATCCTCCAAGCGCTGCATCCGCGCCTCCTACCGGCAAACCGCATCTGCCTGCTGCTGAGCCGCCGCTGCCTGCTGCGTCACTGTAATACACTGGATCTTAGCAAATTGCAAGATTCGAGTGTTTGATCTGTGTGTGGAGCCTTTCCACAGTTTTTGGAGGGTCGTTGATAGTGTTCCGACCCCTGGCACGCATCCCGAGGATGTTGGAGTGAGACTTGGCACCAAAATCCCAAAATCGGGATTTTTGGACAGCTCTCGGGTAGCCTGCAGCAGGGCTTGTACCGGAACAGACTGGCCTTGTACCGGTACAAGGGTTGATGGTTGTACCGGTACAGCCATCGGGCTTGTACCGGTACAGAGCCGCAGACCGCGCGACCCGAGCCTCGGGTTTGCAATTTCGTCGGCCTTGTACCGGTACAAGAACCCGTGTACCGGTACAAGGAGGCAGATTGTTGGGGCGGTTTGATCTGCAGGGGTTTTTCGCGTTTGGTAGCGTAGTCTCTATAACAGCACCCCACGCCCCGCTTAGGCTTCTTTTGTGCTGGGAACCTGATGGTGGTAGTGGAGGAATGCGGCCCGTCGCGCGGGCAGAGAGCGTCTCGCTCTCCGTCGCCGGCGCTGGTGTCGCGTTGCCAGTCTTTTACCCCGCTGGGCGTCCGGCCCCGCGCCTCTCGCTTTTCGCGCCTGGTGTCGTCGCGTCTTCTGGGCGTGTTGTGTCTCGTCTGCTTTTGCCATCTGGGTGGTTTTCGTCCACCATTGCTGCGATGGCTGTAGAGCTTGGGAGAGGAGCTTCGTGGCCTGCGCGGGAGACGGGGGTGTGGCCGCGCGGCGCGGGCGCCGGGGGGCCGCGCGCCGCGGGGGGGCCCGCCGGCCGCGCGGGCCGGGCGGGCGCGGCGCGGGCCGCGCGCCGGGGCCCGGGCCGGCCGCCGGCGGGGGCCGTGGCGGCGGCGCGCGGGCGGCGCGCCGCGCGTCGGGCCTCGGGCCGCGCGCGTCCGCGGGTGGGCTGACCGGGGCGTGCGGCCGGGCCCGCGGGCTGCCCGCCGGCGGGGGCGCCGGGCGGCGGTGGGGGGCGGGCGGGTTCTCTTCTGTCGTGTGGTGGGCTGAGGAGACTCTCCACCCCACTTGGATTGGAGCTAAGTTTGGGGCTTCCAAAGAGGTTAGAAACATGATTCCACTCCTTTTGATTCGTCATGTTTTTGAGGCTTTATTGAATGATGAACCGTAGATTTGATATTAGGGTCTTTCATTTTGATTTTCGGTGGGGGGCACGTTTTGATCGCTGATGGGCTTTTCGTGCGAAGCTAGATTGCTTTGCGCGATGTAGAGGCTCTGCCATCTAGGTTGGACGCCTTGTTCGCGTATGAGCGCCGTAGCGTTTCAGTTTTGTGACTTTAGAGGAATTTTGCACTAGAGGGATTCTTTCACTCATACTTGCTAGCTTAATGATAGCTATTGATGGTTCGTTTCGTTCGTGTGACACATGTTTTATACCTTTAGGGTACTTAGGAGACTAGAGGACACGCCGCGGCTTCGTGTGGAGCGCACGAGCAGTTTCGGTCTGGTGGTCTGGAGGTCTGGCTTCTACGTTGGAAATAGCGTGGCAAATATGGACCCCGTATGCTCTTTCTACTTGTGTACAAGATATTTTTAAAGTTCATTTCTATGACTAAAGTTTCGTTTATTGGCGAGCCTAGACGCTGTAACGTACGGCCGCGTTACTTGAATTTTAGAGCACTACGAATGCTTCGCCTCCTGAGTCTTAGAAACAGCATAAGTAGCAGTGATGTGAGTAGAAGTGCACTCTGCCATGCACCCGCGGAAATGTACCTTGTTTGCCAAATGAAAAACTACACTCTTTTTTCCTTTGCTGCTTCGTTTTTCGCTTTAATGATGATGATGAGCTTGGGAATATGTACCTGGTAACATTAGTTGCCATGTTTTGATATAGCAGAGCAAGAGGGTCAGTAAAGGGGCACTTGAAATCTAGTAAACTATGAAACTGCAAAGCATAGAGACATGATTGATAGCACTGACATATCTGCCTATATTCCATGTTAGAGACATTGATGAATAGCATACGGCCAGTGAGATCACTACACATTCCATGTTATTAGAGCATGAAGGACCTGTACTTGCGACCTGATCGTTTGACCTACTTGCCAATTGTGCCTCATTCGCACATGCTTGTGAGGGGTCGCTCACCTACAAGCCGGCACTCCGGAGATGGCCATCGCTAGTACATATTCGCCGTGCGAGAGTTGAGGCGCCGAAGTCGCATTGCCGCTGGACAGGCTCATCCCCTAGGGCGTGGGGATGAATGACTACACGGGCCATTAGGCTCCGAGCACCGGCCAGACAGCCTTTGGTGGGGTCTCAGGGCCATAGACAGCTTCGGTGTGGGTTCTTCAGATTCGCTTGAGCATTCGTTATGCACGCCTGTGGACAGATGATGAGTTAGAGTATTCTTTGGACATTTGACTTTAGACTATAACAATAGAAACTTTACTATTTCGCATTCGTGAACATCTGATGGATAGTTGGAGACTTCACTTCAATGTATGAGTTGTTTCGCCATACTTGATGCGTATGTAGGCCTAAAGTAGAGATATCATCGTTGTAGTAAGTTACATTTTACTTACTTTCGCTTTCTTACTTATCAGCTCACTAACCTCTTTTGTAGCTTGGGCTTGTGCGGGATTCACTGAAGCAGACATTGCCCCACTTGGGAGACGTATTTTTTATAGTCTGTACACGCCCGCTGTTTCTCATGTGTTCCTTTTCAGCCGAGCCTTCTGGCACCGGCGGAGGCACCGGGCATCGGGCAAGGCGGATCGCGTAGCGTAGCTAGCCGAGCGAGCTGTACTTGCCTAGTGTGGTTTACTCCTTTCTTTGTAGTTGAGCGAGAGTGAGAGTTTTTGTACCCTGTATAGAGACCACCTGATGGTATTGCTACTCATAGCACTGGTATTGGGATTTTCTATTGCCTATTTACTTTTATGTTGTTATTTAGTGGATTTACAGTTTGAACTTATCCCATGTTGTTACCAATTTCAGGACATTTACTAATGCTCTGAAACTCCTAGATGTCTTTTATTATGTTCTTAACTATTGATTGTTTTAGACGCCTTATATGTTTAGCACATGTATGGGGGGTCTGGGCACGCGCCGGGCGGGCTCCGCTGGGTCCCGGGTGCGTGACAGTTCACCAAGTCATGAGGGCCGCCAGCTGGCTCCTCAACTCACGGACCTCGCCGGATCCGAAGGTAAGCGGATGTCTCCACTTTTCTTCATGTTTGCCGCGGTGTACGCTGTCCAGACAGACTTAGAGCGGTAGTCGGCATCGACCACGTACAACATCAGTAAAAGCGCAAGTTAAGAAGACCCACCACTATCGCAACCTCGCTCAGAATGCCAATACCCACAATAATTGCGAAAGTTAAGGAAGTGTGCTTATACTACTAGCTGCCGATCGTGTTTACGTCCGTCCGGCCGCCAACGTAACCCTCCGCGAAGTTCGGAAGGCCATAACTCGATTCAACTCCACACCATTTTAGAGTTACCAAGGAAAGCCCAATCTGATACTTTCGCTTACAAAATCAAAATAGATCTCGTCTCTCACGCAGTCTAATTCTATAGTCCAACGCAGCCTAAGGTTTACTAGGTCCACTAAGACTCAAACCTGCTCTGATACCAAAATTAACTCTTTCACGCCCCGGGACCCGGCATAGGCGCGCCAGTGCGCTGCCCAAGACCTGCCAATGCCCGCACATATAAAGGCGTTTACAAACCAAAAGAATAAATGAATAAGGAATAGGAAAGCATCTAGAGATATCAGAGCAAATCACAGCTAGATTTCTACTCGACAAGTGAGTCAAAAAGAGAGCTAAACGTACTAAAGCCAGAAAGTAAACTAATACATAAAAAATCTCAAGATACAAAAGTAGGGTGGTCTCTATAACAACGTACAAACTCTCACACCTCTCCAAAGAAAAACAAAAGGAGAGGTGACTACTATCGCCAAGTCCCTCGATAGCCTAAACCGATGGCCAAAGCCTTTTCCCGCGATGCCCCGAGTCCCCCTGAAGTAGAAGAGCTCTGAAAGAAAACATAAAACAGGGGGGATCGAAGAACTATAATTTATAGTTCTCATTGGGCAATTACTGACCTGGCATCAGACTGCACCACTGAGGCCCAAAAGTATAAGCAGATTAAAGATAACCAGGAACTAACGGCGGTAAATAAGAATTATAATTAAATGTTACATTGTACTATGCTACAAGCTATTCAGAATGGTCGATATGGAGTACATTCTACTCTACACGACGTCAATCTACAATACTTTGAAACATATAGTACTATGATACAAAAGGTAATACTACTGAAGTATGCCTATAGATGTCCCAAAGTCTACATATATATCTGAGTATGTACGTATCAGGGGCAAACAAGTATACTAAAAGATTGCAATATGCGAAACTGTGAAGTATACATATATCCAAAAGTATCAAAAACCCTATGCCATAGCGAGTTCCCGAATCCAACTGACATATAACCTGCTCTAGTTGTGGATTATCAACTTGTTGTTTAATATTCTGAGCTTTAATCTCATTTAGGACCGTACACAAGAGTTGTAGTCCGTGCTTGTGTCGCCTCAAGTGCCGGTGGTAGCTCCAACATTCCCCTCTAGGAACTGAGTCTATCCCTCCCGGACCGTAGGCTTCTCGATACCGCACGAGCGAGATAAGTCGCGTGCTAGGCCAACTCCGGATGTGCCGGGCTTGTAGGAGCCGACCCTCACAAGCCATGTGCGAATTGAGCACAAATGGCAAGCAAGCGTAGTCAACATCTCATAGAGTCCAATCATCATTGTCTCTAACATAGGTAAATAGCCACTAGACATCCAATGGATCCTAGTTCGTAGTACCCTCAATGGTGAAATTCCAACATTCACTAGTCTAGTGCCCGCTTTATGCGCTAAGACATCTTCTATGTTCAACGGCATTGTTCCACATTCCTGAATCTCTCAATGGCCTATCCACTGACGATCACCCAAACCCGAGCTCAATACCCTTTATGACATTAGCTCCAAATCACATGTCAATTGACCTTTGGCTTACTACATCCATGATGTATTCGAGCGCTAATGCCTTTTTTGATGACATTAGCGTTACTATGTCAAATCAGCCGATGTCTCTTTATGACATTAGCGTTACCATCATATATAATTAGGTTAATACCGCATGGCCCCTAGCGTGATCCCACATCTGCTCAATATGCGTTCCTATTCATGTACTTCACAGATGCATATAAAATGTTAACATGCGATCTATCCACTAGCATAAGGTTTTAATGCGTCCGTACTGCACACTGATCAACTTCAGCATAGTTTTTTTCTCATAGATGTGTAACCATGCCATGCCAAATTCACATTTCATTCAAGGGCTACATGCCGCTTTAGACTTAGCTCTTCTAGTATACCTTACATCTCTCGGAATCTAGATGCCAGCTTAATTGACATTCTATAGCAGGCAGTTATCGCCGAGCATGAGTTCCAAGTCCCAAGATGCATTGCACTACCATTCACTAAATGAAACATCGTTCCCATCCACACATAGAAGCCGGACCCTCACTGCTTACCGAACATGCAACCACTTGCTACTACATTAGAGGTCCAAAAATGCGTTATACATAGTCTATTATTTTATGCCATTTCCAAAAATTCTTCAATATTCGGTAGCTAGTATGAAATATGCATGCATTTTCATTTTACGATAAGTAAAAACCATTCATATCGAGAATTTTATCTCATTTTGTGGCGCCCAAACCACCAACGTCCTCTTGAAGCCCATTGTTTCGCCGGAAGGAAGGTGCTCACTAGCCTCCTAGCTCCTATACGGTAACACTAGTGGGAGTTATACGAACGAAACAACGAACAACAAGTCTAAAACAATAACAAACTCAACGATAAGGGCAAAACTCACCTATAGATGAAGCAGAACCTTTCTCAAGCTCCAAATGGAAGCACTAGAACCCGTCCACTCTAATCTATAGGAAGGTTCTAAACCAATCAATTGAACTCACAAAAGTCTAGACCAAAATGCCCCAAATCAACCCTCACAAAATCCTCATTTCTATTGACGAAGTTTTGAGGGAGGCCAAGGATCTCAATCTAGATTGTGTCTAGTCACCTGAGGGGGGTGAATAGGTTAACGGCCAAAAACCACAAATCTCGACTGCAATAAAAATAAATGCGGAAAATAAAAAGCACAGCGAGATTTACGTCGGAGAAAACTCCAACTTGGAAGGAAAAACCCACGGAACCAACCACGCCGAAAAAAAACAATCACTAAGAGAAAGATTACAAGGTGATTACCGACTCACGGACTTAACCTCTCTAACCCTCCTATGACATCTTCCGCTTACCTCCGGTTGTCCACGCCTCTCACTCCGAATCCACGAACGCCTCCACTTCGAATCCACGAAGCTTCATCACGCGAATCCAACGACGCCACTTGAACCACGAGCCCGACGATCCGAATCCACGAACCGCCGTTCAAAGGATACGCCGAATCCACGACGCCACCATGAAGAATATCATGAATATGGTGATCCTCGGCTTAGGAGTATCGTAGAAAACCAGGGAAAAGAAACTCCAAGCGAAGCGGAGTCAAATCACATATAGAGAATTGCGAAACGATATCTCGATTTGATCTAAAAAGGCTAATTATAGAAAATAGTTTAGAATTAAAATCCGAGCCTCTAGGGTTCTCAAACATGATATTCTATATGATGTTAATTAGTTAGAGAACCCTATAGCTTATTTATAAACTTCTAGAATCAAAACAGAGTAGTTAGAAGTTTCTTCCAAAAATCAGCACCTTGTACCGGAACAAAGGAAAGCTGTCCAGCGGTACACCATTGCGACCGGCAAGCGATTTTCTTTCTGCTGGGTTTCTGCGGCAAGGCTCCTGTACCCTGGATAGCTTATAGCTTGTTCCGGAACAGGGCTGTGTACCGGTACAACATTTGAAGCTTGTACCGAACAACATCAAACTATCTGCGCCAAATGTTGTATTGTGTCCCCTGACATAAATATTGCTCTTGATAAATCCCATATCATATCTATAATATGTATATTTCAAACTCTTAGAAACTTTAATCAATGTATAACTTGAAAACATGATTCTAAGATCTATAATTAAGTATGAATCACCATAAACAAGATTTAAAGCTTACCTACGCATCGTGATTCAAGTTTTGCATGTTTTGCGTCCTTTCCGATTCTTCGAAGTCATGGATTCTTCGATCTTCAATATTCCGCTCCGAACTTCTTCAAGACTCCGACTCGACCCACGAAACTTGCCAACACATAGGACCTAACAATCTCCCCCTTTGGCAATTTCGTGACAAAACACACATAAACTCACAAATTACAATTTAAACTAAAAATGAAGTTCAATGTCATCACCAAAACATCGAACCCCTCGCGTGTAATCCAAATACAATATGAAACTCAAAATTACATCAGAACTCCTAAAACAGACTCTATGACTTAGACACAACTAGGAGTCTTGAAGTCTTGATTTCCTTCTCCCCCTTTGTTCACATCTCCCCCTTTATTCTTGAACTTATCATCCTCTGCTTCAATGTCAAAGCCTGCTTATCCATGCTCTCCCTCTTCATCTACGCTCTCCCACTTTTGGTCAAAAATTGCCAAAAGAAAGCAAATAGAAAGAGAAAACATACTAGAAAAACATGAGAGTAGTCTAGTCATAGTTACAGGCCATAAAAGAAAATTGAAACTAAAACATCATCCTAAAATGCAAATGCAGTGAAAATAGCAAAATCGGGATAGAACTCACAAATTTGATGCAAAAATCTTACAAATCCACGGGGAAAATATGTAGAACGAATGAAGGAGAGTCTCTGGAGCTCACAGAACCAAAAATTTTGGAAAACGATTGAGTTTTGAAAAAGATCGAAGCGTTATACCCGGTTATATTTCGCTCGGCCGCAGACCTTGTACCGGTACACGGGTTCTTGTTCCGGTACAAGGACCAAAATGTGAAAATTTTTTTTTTTCGAAAAATATACTTTAAAAATCCAGCATATTTAAATTAAATTCATATAGTTAAGGCTTTTACTCCAAAAATCATTATCATGAAAATAAGATATTATAAAATTTCAAAACACATCAAAACATCAAAATTTCAAAATCAAAAATAATTTAATGATTCAAAAACATCAAGATGTAAGTTGATGAAAAATGATTTTTAGAAATTCAACAAAATTGACACCAATTTGTCGCAACACATTCAAAATAGAGATTTAACTAATATGGCACCGGGGGTGGCTCTTTGAGCATCTTTTTCAAACTAGCACCTTATTACTCCGAAAATTCTAAAATATTTATATTTTTCCAACCTTTTTCGGCTTTTTCAATTAAATACCATGTGGTAGCTTCACACACTTGCCGGACGACCGGGGTGGTAGCTCTTTCCTACATGTGGTGGTAGTTTTCACACTCCTTTGGATGTAACTCTTTCCACATCTTTTAGGAGTTTTCTCCTTTTTATTTATTTTTTTATAATTTCAAACTCCCCCTAAATTAGACAATCTCACAATTGAAAATATTTTGACAAATTTTAGTCTATTAGAGAATATCCATCCATCATATCCAACACTCACAACCAAGACGAATTAATCACCAAAAAATCAAATTTGATTTCAAAATTTTGATGAATTTATGCAATAAAAAATTATATAATAAATTATCGTCAAAATAATAAATAGTGGAGTAAAGACGATAATTAATATGAATTTAACTTAATATGATTGTAAAGATAAAACCCGTTTAAACAATCTTTAAAAACTTTCTCTCCAAAAAAAACGATTCTCAATCATCTCCTTTCTCAAAGATTTTGAAATTCCCAAACACCTCTTCCTCAAAATGATTTTTAAATAAACAAAAATTCAATGCACCAAAAATCATTTAAACATATAATGCAATGAATAAAATTAAACAACAAGCACCAATCAAAGCATTACACTAAAGATCAAAAATGACTAAGACGAGGAGCAAGAAAAGATATCACCTTTCTAGATCCAAACTTGTCGGATCTTTGGTTTTCTCGACTTGTCGACGTTAGGTGCCGTTTATTTAGACTTTTGATCAACCGTTGGTGTTTTCTTCGGTTGAGGCTTCGGTTGATTTTGTAGTTGAGGCTTGTGCACCTGTTTCGCATGAACTTGGCGTTGTGCATTAGAAAACCGGTTCGCTTGTGGCTTAGGTAGGATCCGATTCTTTTGAAGCACTCGACTCACTTGATTTTGCTTTTGATTCCGAGGGGGAAGTCGAGTTGTAGATGAAGCCGATGGATGTTTTGAATTTGCCGATTGTGACTTGCCATTTTTGTTTGGGCAATTCCTTTTGACGTGTCCTTCGATGCCACATCGATGACACACTTTGCCTTTTGAAGTAGTTGAGACTTTAGATGTTGGTTTTGAATCCTTCTCAACGTATGTTCGTTCATATCCAAGGCCTAATTTGCTCGTTTGACCTAATCCAAGCATTTTGTCCAACTTCTTTGATCCCGAAGAAAATTGTTGAAGATCGAATTGGAGTTGACGAACTTGATCGATCAACGACTTATTGGATGTGTGCGATTCCTCGAATTGTTGCTCCAAAAATCCAATTTTGTCGTTAGAAGATTTGATCGTTGATTCCGCATCATTAAGCTTCTCTTGGAGGTCTGAATTAATCTTCAAACTTGAATCTCTTTCCTCCTCAAGAGCCTTATTCAAACTCTTTACGTTGTTGTTCTCCTCCTCAAGTTCCAATAAACGACGTCTCAACTTCTTGTTGAATTTAGCCATCTTCTTTGATTCAATAAGAAGTTGATTGTACGCTTCCGCTATGTCGTCGTCGTTTGATTCCTCCTCACTTTCGCCATTGTTGCTCGATGAATCATGTGAAGAAAGAGAAATATTGGAGTTAGTAGCAAAAGAGGATAAACACAAACCTCGCGAGGTAGATATAGCAAATAGAGCAATTTGATATTCTTTTCTCGTCACTTGACGTGATTTGCACATTATGTTGAATGACATCCCACGTCTTTGCTTGCATAGCCTTTCTGTCTAACGTCCTTGCTTTGGAAGGAAGCAATCCGTCGCATATGTGGCCATAAGCCTTTGCCACTGAGTAGCATTGGAATCTCTCCTTCAAATTCATCGCTTTTCACTTTGAAGATTTTGCAACATTTTGTTATGCGCTAGACTTTGAAGATGAAGATGATTTAGACAAAGATTGTCGCTTGACGATGAAGCCTTGTTTCCAATCTTTTCTTGTTCCGGAAATGTTCGACGAAATCTGTCTTCGTGAGAGAAGCCCATTGTTGTTCAAAGTCCGCAATTGATAAATCATTGCATCGATACTCGAGTCTTCGTCTTGCTCGTCCTTTGTAGTATTTCAATGCAACACCTGTGCTTTTAGAAGAAGCCTTGGAAGAGATTGATTATAGGAAAAGTCATTCATACGTTTGGTAAAGCTCCTACTAATTGCCTACGTTCATCGTCGCGGATGTTTGACCGTTTCGATCGCGGGCTACTTTAGCACCGAAAACGTCCGGAAGAGTTTCGAAGAATTTTACGGAAACAACCTTAGAATCGCGTGATTTCTCTCCAGCAATATTAGCAACATGTATAATGATGTTCTTGAAGCTAGTGTAGTAATCGTAAAAGATTAATTGCTCCCCATATGACAATAGAATCAAATTGACTAGTCAACAATTTGGAGCTTTTGAATTTTGTACTAAACAGTGACCGCTTATGTGTAATTTGTTAGAGTATCCCCAAATTCTCTTTGCCGTTTAGCATGCCGAAACCGGAGTAAACTCCGTTTGTGATAAAGCCGTTGAATAAAGCATTAATTCCTTTAACTCTTAAAACAGATGACTCGTTTTCATCTTTATCCACGTTGTTTCGTGTTTAGGGACGGTACTAGACCATCGAAACTTCGTAGATGTTCCATCCGACATTCAAAATAGTCTTCCAACCCGCTCATTCGATTGGATTAGATAAAGCTCTCATAGCCGAACTTCATCAATAGGCATAATTCCGGCGTCGAAGAGCGGCAGGTCGATTTAATGTTAGCTTACCTTCGCCCATTAGATAACAATTTATCTACACGCGTCTCAATGATACCGGAATGAAGTTTTAAATGCGAAATAAAAAGCAACCGAAGATTTACGTGGGAAAACTCCAACTGCGGAGAAAACCCACGGGAACCAACACGCAAAAAATAATTCACTAATAGAAAGATTACAGCAGGTGAATTACCCTGACTCCAACGGATTAACCTCTCTTAACCTGCCTATGAATCTCGCGCACCCCTCCGGTTGTCCACGCCTCACGTCCGAATCCAGAACGCCTATCATGTTCGAATCCACGAAGCTTCAATCACGCCGGAATCCACGACGCCTACTCGATTCAACGGAGCCCAGCACCGATCCACAACGCGCCGTCAAATTGACGCCGGATCCACGACGCCAGCTCATGAAGAAATATCATGAATATGGATGATCCTTCGCTTAGGAGTAGTCGTAGAAACCAGGGAAAGAAAACTCCAAGCGAAGCGGAGATCAAATCGACATATACGAGAATGCGAAATGATAATCTCCTGATTTGATCTTATAAAAGCTTAATTGTAGAAAATAGGTTTAAGAAATAATAATCCGAGCTCTCTAAGGTTTCTCAAAACATTGTATTCATTATGATGCTTAATTAGTTAGAGAACCCCTTAGCTATTTATAAACTTAGAATTCAAAACAGAGTAGGATAGAAAGTTTCTTTCAAAATCAGTATGTACCGGAACCAAAGGAAACTTGTCTCATGGAACATGACGAGAAGATTTTTCTGCAAAGTCTTCCTGTACCTGGTATAGCTTTAGCTTGTTCAGGAACAGGGCTTGTACCGGTACAACATGAAGCTTGTACCGGAACAACCATCAAACTATCTGCGCAAATGTTGATGGCTGTACCCTGGACAGAAAAGCCTTGTACCGGTACAACAATGCAATTTTCGCTGAAAATGTATTGTTTTGGATTTTACAAACTCTTAGAAACTTTCTAATCAATTATAACTTGAAAACATGATTCTAAGATCTATAATTAAGTATGAATCACCATAAACAAGATTTAAAGCTTACCTACGCATCGTGATTCAAGTTTTGCATGTTTTGCGTCCTTTCCGATTCTTCGAAGTCATGGATTCTTCGATCTTCAATATTCCGCTCCGAACTTCTTCAAGACTCCGACTCGACCCACGAAACTTGCCAACACATAGGACCTAACATTCTAGGGTTTCTAAACAAGAATCATGTAAAACATGAATCTAAAGAGAGAAATATGTTACTAACCTTTTAGAAGCTTCAATTCAAGGTCCAAAATTAGTTAAGGTTGATGTTCTTTCCCTCCACGAGCTCCTACCACGAGCTCAAGGCTTCTCCAATGGTGTAGGTTGCACCAAGAAGCAAAAAGAGGAGATAAAACCATCAAAATCCAAGCAAAATAGAGATCAAATCCAAAGAGGGGAAAAGAGAGGCCCCCCTACCTTCTTCTCCAAAGCTCTCAACTCAGGGGAGGCCCTAAGGGGCGTAGGGTATGTATAGAGAAGCAACAAAAGCAAATACACCCTTGTAGAATCGCCATTCTGCAGTCGGGACTGTGTACCGGTACACGGTGAAGTGTACCGGTACAGCTCCCCAGAACACGCAGACCCGAGCCTCGGGTTGGCTGGAAAACACTGTGTACCGGTACACATATTCTGTACCGGTACAACCATCAACCTGTACCGGTACAGCCATCAACCTGTACCGGTACACAGCCTTGTTGAGGCCAACCCGAGAGTAGACCAAAATCTAATCTTTTTGGGTTTTGGTGCTACGATAAAAACATCAATTCTCGGGATGCGAACCATAGGTCGGAACACTGTCTACGACCCTCCAAAATAACTGGAAAAACTCAGATCAAACACTCGAACCTCGCAATTTGCAAAAGTCCAGTGTATTCCACATGGGTGGGAGGCTCGGGCTTGCCCCTCTTCCCAGCACCAAAAAGAGAGATAAAGAGAGAGTGGGAGGAAAAAATCGGCCTTCACCTCATTCTCCGGCGACCGGTGGCGGCGGGGCTTGGGTCAAGAGGTCCAAGGAGGAGAGGCCATCTAGGGTTAGGGTTTGTTGGTGTTCCAAAACCTCCAATTTAAATTCTATTCCTCAAAAAAAAAAACTATTCTAGGAGAATAATTGCTTCTAAGTCCTCTGAAGCTCTAACTTCTCAAACCAGTCCCTCTCCTCTGGATTCCTTTCGCAGAAATACCCCTACTCGCAAGATTTCACGCAAAATGATGCACTGATCACATGTAAAAAGCATGAAAATTGTGGAATAAAAGCTCTCTCAGCGATAAAACCTAATTTTCTCGAAAACTATGTGGCAAACATAAAATCTGTCAGCGCCATTGATTCCGGAACAGTCGGACCATCGAAAATGAGCTATTGGATTGCACGAAATGAAGTCCGATACGCATCCGAAGCCAACTACTTTCCTCAGTCGCATTCAGAAACGTAGGTTATTATTTACTTTAAGTGAAAAGTAATAATCGCGTAAAAATTTTATTTTAAATCCTTTTTGCTAAAATTTGATGGATAAGATTAAAATAAAATACACATGATAACATTGAAAAAGATATCAAACATACATAGGAAAAATATCAGTCCTCACAAATCACTAAAGTAAATGCATTAATATAAGAACCTAGTATAATTTTACTTAATCGCACCACTCTTGGTCACAAGGACCTCAGCTTTATAATATAGCAAGTCACCTAAAAGGACTGACATATAACTGCATGCCCGAAAATATAGCGAGGGGCTCACAGGTCGATCAAACTACTCTGCTGGTAAAGAACACTATAGCAGGGGCTAATTCGCTGGTGTACGTGACATGTGTAGCAAGTGCATAGCGGTCACAATGCATAATGCTCAAGTTTCTCATGTTCCATCGATTGACAATCGACAATAAGCTGAGAAACTCCCAACTGGGATAGCAATAAAGACATTGAGCCTAGACACATCTATAATGTCTGAGGAACTATGACTACGTACTTTACGAGTCATACAATAACTGAAAACATAGAGTGTCAATAATGTAAACAGTTAAGCTCTACTATGCCAATAACTGGATTGGAGCACCCACCTAATCCGAAGAAATCAAACACACACTCCACGCTGAGGCATCTAGGCATCACCGTGACCTATGTCAAACACAAAAGGTTGAATAGAAAATTTGCAAGCACTCATAATGTCCGAGCAGCATACCATTGGGAGTATCATATGCTTCTATTTGGACTACAGGGATCATTCCATAGATGGGTATCAACCGACGGCAATATTTTCGGTGTATCGTTTTTTGCCAAATGACCCCAAATCTGACTCTGATTTTTGCATCATTACATGACTAACTCAATTAGCAAACAATATTTGTATAACACCCTAACACTACCCAAAATGCACCAATTTAGGTGTTTGGGCAGCCGCACATGAATTTTGCGACATAGGAGTTATTGGCACCAAACTAGGCCAGAACAGGTTCCAACACATGCTGACTTTGGTGTGGAAACAGTAGGACAATAAACATGTGTTCACTACTGGTTTTAACAAGCAAGGGATCTCCAAAATGAGTCCAACATGGTCTGACACTCGTATGCACAACCGTATGCTATAACGATGGTTTTCTACCCCAAAATGTCCCAAAAGTACCAATTTTCGACACCGGGATAGCAGCATACAACCCCAAAATTAGTCCTGAGAGTTAATTCCACTCGAAAAATGATTCGGATGGGGTCCAAATAGCAATAAGCTCATTTGAGAGCTCCAAACTAACTAATTCATCAAAAAGGCCCGTTTTCGGCTTACCGTTATCGATTTCAGTAACAAAAAGTGTCTGAGGTATATGCTCAACCCAAACATATCCCAAACTCTTAATTCAAAGTGTTCAGATGATGGGTGAATGCTTATGCACTTGCATAGCCAACAGAAAGCGAAAACAAGCTTTTAGAGTCCTGAATAATGTCATTTATGGCTATGGGATAGCACCCACATAGAATCCAACTTTGGTGGACCTTGGCTTACCAAAAGGCAGCTGCAGAGGTTAGACATTGAGCTCTAGCCAGCAAGAGAGTTCTATAGGTGTTCGTTACCAGATCCAACAAGGACTCGTCCACTAAAACCTTCCAACAATGGGTTGGCACTGCCAACTACCTTTTCGGAAAAGAACACTGTTGCGGTGACCAAACCGCTTGTGTACGCGAAATGTTGACGAGCAGTGGCGATCGATGCAAATATACTCAATAGCTGTCGACAAGTAGCCACCAATCAAACCCCTCAGGATATACCAACCGAATAAGTCATCAAACGACCGGAGTCTCAAAAAACTGACAACTAGGTCACAACTAGTGTCACATCATGCACGAGTATAGTAAACAACTACTCTACTTCTAGATCACTATAAACGAGTATAAGAAACGACTAAGTAGAGCAATATGAATTAGGGTCACATGGTGTCAGGCTCAACAACAGCAAGTAATGCAAGAAGTATAGAAAGAGAAGCTGAAGGTAACATCACGAGCGTGCACCACTAGACCGACTTCGGATCGAAGTACCCACATGTGTCACTGTCACGTCTACCTCTAAAATGCGTAAAACACTTAATCAGACCTATGAAGGGTCCATAGAATCAGAGTCCAATCCTATCGACTCAAAGCACAACACTCACACTCCAAAAAATTTCCAACAAAATCGGTTTCCCAAAAACCGATCTCTGTAACTCTCCAGAAGTCTTGAAAATCACATCGGGATATCGTTGGGACCCACAGAGTGTTTCAAAATGCACCGTGTCACGCCCCGGGGTCCCTTTTAAGTTCCAAAACAAAGCGGAAGGGTTTAAATTTTTTTTAAAAAAAATCTGACCCCTAGGGTATGCCAGATCCGCTACAAATACAGGTGGTCCACTGTTCACACGGATAGAGTCTCCTCTGTATTTGCACGGCGTCGCACAAGTACAAGATGTATAACTAGGATACAACCACTACAAATGATTATACAACATTCATACATTCAGATGTTCATACACCATTCATCACAGATTCATATTCAAAATTTAATCATAAAACAACAACTATTAATTAAAACGTTTCCTACTCGGAAACAGGTTTTGAAATACTAAGTTACAAAAACCACGAGAAAACCTTTTACAATTGTTTCCCACACGGAAACTCTTTTCTTTTAAAACACGCTACCACGAGGGGTAGAAAACCATTTCCACTTCATAGAAATTCACAAATCTTTATTATATTCAGAAAACCAACTGAAATCTTGAACATTCAAACATAATGAAATACTGAACCATATTAGCTGTCTAAGTTATATCAACAGAAATAAAGGGGATAACGACTAAACAGAACAAATTGGGTCGGAAGCTCTAGCGACCGCTACGAACGTGTCTCACGTCTCGTCTCAACCCTCATCGCCCGCAATACCTGAAAATAGTGGGGGAGGTGAGAACATGTAAACATGTCTCCCCTCCCAGTGGGTATCGCAAGCCGACGAAGGCGAGGAGTACTCACCGGATCAGGAAGAGATAAACAACAGTATGGTAAGTAAAATACAGTAGCAACGATAATGAACGAATGAGATATATATATACATGAAAGAACAACTACCGCTACTGTATGTATGCATCAACGGACGACAAGTCCAAATACCCAATCAGAGATAGCCATATTGGTCCGCAACACCTCAGGCCTGTGTCACAACTGCTCAACCTATACGTGACCCTCGCATAAAGCACCCGGGTCCGAAAGGTTTATGGCCCTCGCATAAAGCACCCGGGTCTGAAAGTACATGACCTTCGCATAAAGCACCCGGGTCAGAAAGCATATAACCCTCACAGAAAGCACCCGGGTCTCACGGGCTGGCACTCCCAACTACTTCTCCGGAAAAGAACACCCTCTTTGCGGTGGATCAGATACTGAATGCAACAACCGATCAACCAGGTCAACAGATACGGAATGCAACAACCGACCAACCAGGTCAACAGATACGCATGTAGATAGAACTACTCTACTCCTACTCAGGATACTAAGCATGCAAACAACGAGTAAAGTATAATGGAATAACATGGGTGCAAGGCTCAATATATACTATGCAATAGTATCAACAGAAGAGTAAGGAAAAGAAACCATCACCGAGCGTGCACCACTGTATCGACGTCGGATCGAAGTACCCACCTGTACAACTGTCGCGTCTGTCTCCTGCCTGCGAAAGAACGTCAACCAGACCTACAAAAGGTCCACCGGATTAGAATCTCTAACATAGAACACTAACTCACAGGGCCCCACTAATGAACTCACGGGAATCGGTTTTCCAAATGGATAGCCGTAATACGCCGGAAGTCCCGTAGTCGCACCGAGACTCCGCCGGGACCCACGAACACTACAAGATAACTATCATTCGGTGGCGACTAAAGTCGCCACCAAATGTACAAAATATNGACCTTCGCATAAAGCACCCGGGTCAGAAAGCATATAACCCTCACAGAAAGCACCCGGGTCTCACGGGCTGGCACTCTCAACCACTTTTCCGGAAAAGAATACCCTCTTACGGTGGATCAGACCGCTGGTGTTCGTGAAATGCGTACAAGCAGTGGTGATCAATGTTGAATGCTCAGTAGCCAACCATCGGCAACCAGCCGACAATCTTGCCTACTAGGGGCACACTGACCGTATAGGTCATCACAGAATCCAACCGACCAACAAGGTCACTGATACGAAGTACGAGAACCAACCAACCAGCTCAACTGATACGGAATGCAACAACCGACTAACCAGGTCAACAGATACTGAATGCAACAACCGATCAACCAGGTCAACAGATACGGAATGCAACAACCGACCAACCAGGTGAACAGATACGCATGTAGATAGAACTACTCTACTCCTACTCACGATACTAAGCATGCAAACAACGAGTAGAGTATAATGGAATAATGTGGGTGCAAGGCTCAATATATACTATGCAATAGTAACAACAGGAGAACAGGGGTAGAAGGATATCACCTAGCGTGCACCACTATACAGACTTCGGATCGAAGTACCCACCTGTAAGAATGTCGCGCCTATCTCCTGACTGCGAAAGAACGTCAACCGGACCTAAGGAGGGTCCACTGGGTTAGTGTCTAACCCACAATTAACAACCACTGAATCCACAAACCCACAAACAATCCCACGGAGATCAGTTTCCCAAAATCGACTGCCGTAACATGCCGGAAGTCCCGAAAATCGCACCAGGACTCCATCGGGACCCACGAACTGTCCCGGAACACACCGACTCATACTACGAGTCACCCGTTGCCACAAAACACCATTATCCATAGTTCTTGGCAGCAGACACATCGCTTCACGTCGAAACGATTATCGTCGGATAATTGTTCCGATCCGGGTTCCCGGAGGTGTCTATTTCGACACCGGAACCCACCGTCGCTCACTCATTATTTTCGAACCCCCGAAACGATGCGGGTGGCTAGCCAACAAGGCTCAGCAACACAACAACTCATCACGAAGCACTGTTGGAAGAATTTCGAACTAAAACCGCATTCCGTCGGCAAATTTTGCTGATAAATGCACCGAAAATCACTTTCCGATTTCTGCAGAGGTCTGGGCCTTGGACAATCAGTCCAGAGGTTACCCTCTGCCCGCACACGCTGTAACAGCGACCACAATCAACGTATTTGCATAAAAGCCCTCCCGATTCCATGAAATCACGTTATTTTATGTGATTTCTGGGCTTTTATGGTCTATCTATGCAAACCAGAGGTCAATCAGCCAAACCGAGACACCCGCTGACAGGTCTTGGCATGCCGGAGGCCGTGCTCACACTTCGGAGCACTGCCGACCACTATGGCGAACGCGGGAGCGACACAAAGTTCAGCCACATAGCGCGCATTGAAATTAAAATGCTTCTAACATGTTCATCCGACACTCGTTGAACCCAAATGAGGTGAGCACTGTGATCAGCACTGACAGTAGATCACTGTGCTTACCTCCGGAGACATCGGAACAGCCTCGGGTCGCCGGAACAGTGACCAGAACAGGAAACGGTGCGCAAACAGCTGACTAAAAGCTTATAGAGCTAGGCAGGGCACGGGGGTGGCCGGCGGAGGCCGGACGGCGGGGAGGCCGGCCAAGGGCAGGTGCGGCAGGTCAGAGGGGGCCGGGGCTCGCGTCATCAGGCAACGGGAGGCGGAGACGACGGCGGGCAACGATGCCCTAGCTGCAGGGGATCAAGGGAGGCTCCGGCTAGTTCTGGCCGGCAGAGGGCTCAGGCGGCGGTAGTGCCGACGGCTATCGGGTGCGACCGGTCCATGGGAGGCGGCGCGCCGGTCGACCGGCGACGGGGCCACGGCGACGGCTCAGGAGCAACCTGAGCCCGTGCGGGCTCGGCTCGCGTTCAGCCGATCACCGCCGCCACCGCGACGGCCGGGGAGCTGCGGGGCGACGGCGGGGGATCGCCTGAGGCCGGAGAAGGGCGGCGTGCCTGACGTTGGGCGGCCGCAGGAAGCGCCGGCGGCGCCGGCGGCGCATGTGGATGGGGCCGGCGAGGACGGCGCTAGAGGGTTCAAGGAGGGCGGTGCTAACCATTCGGAGTGGCGGCAGCACGGGGAGGAGGGAAACTCGCAGCCTCGGCCAGATCAGCCTATGCTTGGCCGCGGCTTGCCAAGGCTGCGGCTGCGGCGGCGGCGCTCGGGGGTGGCAGTGGCCGGCAAGGGCGGTTGCCGAAGGTTGGAGGATGGCCAGGGAAGGGAACTCAAGGTGTGGATAACTCCGGTTAGCTCTCAGACAGAGATGGTGGTGGCTAGGTTGTAGAGGTGATGGAGGAAAGGCTGAACCCAGATTTTCTGGCGGCTGGGGCACCTGCCGGCGGCCAGGGTGTGTGCGCGGCAAGGGCATGGTGATGCTGAGGATGGCAGAGAGGTCGGCTGAGGGAGGAGGCCTCTAGGGTTAGGGTTTCTCATTGAAAACCCTAAATAATCACTTTTATGCAAATGGCCATTTTGCACAAAAGTCCTCCGAACCTCAGTATTTCATACTGAGACCTTCATAGCGTGTGTATTTTGCGCGCACGCACCTCGTCGTCCAATTTCACGCGATTCAGTACATAAAATAATACAACTTTTGCGAAGTCTCTAATTTGTCACTTTCGACCCGTTTGCGAACTTCATGCAATATCCGGCAATCCGTTCATCGGATTTCCGAACGGATTGAGCCAGTGCGTTCAGCACGACGGGGCATCGAAATTACGAGGCAGACTTTTGTTTCATGCTGATTCGGGTTACCGGACATTTGCGACCGGAAGACCCCAGGCCCGCCTCTCCAGTTAAGCTGGATTTGCGACGAAACCCATCCGCTCCTCTCCAGAATTCCAGGAAGGGAGCGGGTTACAAATGTGTTGCTGTAAAGCCCCCTAAACGCTTACATTCAAATCAAATTTTGATCTTCCTTACTATTTCTAGTTAGGTACTAGTTTTAAAATACACTCTGTCCACCACTGCGCAGAGTCACATGACAATGGAGCGATGAGGTATTTTATACATGCAACGAAACAGGCAATAGGAGCGCGGAAAACCTCTTTTCGATAAAACTCCGTTGTCCGTAAATAAGACTGCAGGTCAGATTCTTAGAACAACCTTCGGTTAGAGCCATTCGGGGTCGAGATGGCTGAACACTCGGTTCAAACTGAGGCTATGGAATCGTCTTAATGATAGCGGAGTTCTAGATGTGTCCATACGTAGAAAGGCGAAGACTCGGATGTAACTCGCAGTGGCGGCTTTTTTGGAAAACCCGGTAGTCTATGGATGGCACTTTAAGTTGATTGGATAAACTATCCTCCCTCAGATCCCTGAGAAGGTTGTGGTGTTGCCTTTGTCCTTCTTTCTTTGACTACCGTTTTTTTCTTCAAACTTAGATTTCGTTTTGTTTATGTTGATGTGATCTTGAAGAGGAGTTACGCAATCAGAGAATGTGGCGAGGAAGAGTTCGTAAGCTAAGACGGAAGAACATTCAATCGCGGTCGGACGTGGACACATTGTACTCGCGTCACTCGGGTCATCTGTATGACTGAAGGATCTGACACCAGTAGTTCGGAGAGTGTCTGGGACAAAACTGACATGTTCACGCGCAGAAGTGTGAGTTAGTTGTTAGTTTTGAGAATCATTCTGGCGTGGAGGTTCCTAGAAGTGTCAAATTTGACACCGAAAAGTTGGTCGTTGTGTCACATCGCGGTATGCTCTGAACTTTGAGACGAAGTCTTTTGTGGCGTAGACACAACAGGAGTTGCTCGCGAGAGCTCTTATGGAGTCATTTACCGATGGAGAGAGTTATTGGTCTTCTGATGCCGG
>NW_017890614.1:37542-43810 GCF_001540865.1 Ananas comosus | reverse complement strand
CAGTGTTTATTTACATTTGAAAATGTGGATTTCTGGATTTTGTAAAATAAAAGGTTTTCTACCCCTCGTGGTAGCGTTTTTAACGAATAAAGGTTTCCGTGTAGAAAACAGTTTTCAAAAGGATTTTTCGTGGATTTCTATTTAAACATTGAATGTAAAACTGTGATGTGAATGGTGAATGTATGAATGTATAGTTATCTTTATATTCATCTAGTGGTGGTTGTATCCTGGTTGTACTCTTGTACTTGTGCGACGCCGTGCAAATACAGGGGAGACTCTGTCCGTGTGAACAGTGGATCTCCTGTATTTGTGGCGGATCTGGCATACTCTGGGGTCAAGGTTTCAAAAAAAAAATTTTCAGACGCTTTTCTGCTATCTTTTAAACTGAAAGGGACCCCGGGGCGTGACAAGCTTTTTCTTCCCCCTCCAAAAGAAATGACGACGAACCTTATCAATGGAATTTTGAACCCAGACAAGCAGCCAGAACACCGAGCAGAAATAAGAGGGGATGGTCGAGAGTACCGAATTAAGGAGTACCAGCCGGCCACCCCGAGAGAGTGTAAGTCCTTTCCAGCCCGCCAGGCAGTTGTCAACCTTCTCAATTAGCGGCATGTAATCAGGTTTACAAAGTCTCTTGGGGGAGAGAGGCAGCCCCAAGTAGTTAAGCGGAAAGCCTTTCACTTCGCAACCAAAAGAGTTTGCTAAGGAGGTAGCTTGAGCAGTAGTGTCACGCCCCGGGACCGATGCCAATTTGGCCCGACCCGAGCACGTCAAACAGACGCCGAACGGACAGAGTTTCCCCTATCCGCCCAAGGCTCATCACATGTACATTTTCATCAATAGAGAAAAGCACTAGCGGAAACATACACAAACGGCTTACACGAGGGTAAGCAATGGCCATTAGTGAAAGAAAAAGGAAATTAAACATTCACAAGTAACATGATTCATTTTGGATCATATACATTGCATTCCTCTAGTAATTTTGAATTCTTTGCATTCCATTACATAACTTCATCATTTCTTTCTTACATCACATTTTCCTCAAAATAAGCTTTACATTCTTTTCTTTACACTACTAATCATCACATACAAAAGATGATTATAAGGTACTTTACTACAAAATGAAATCCGACATTGGTGGCCTCTGTCTAAGGCGCGATTCCTTTACCTCGGTCGCTCGCCGGCTCGCTCGGTCCCGGCTCTGTGGAAATAGTGGGGTGAGAACTACAACAAAGTTCCCAGTGGGTTCGGCCCCAACATCACCGACTTTCCCACTAGGACTAACTCAGGCATAATAGAAAGGATAAGTAAGATATAGTAACCAATCTATAACATGATGCTAATATGCCTGAACAAATAGCAAGAAATATGCTCAACATTAAATAAATGCAGGTTATGCATGTTCTTTAGTTCTTGCACTTTACACTTTGTTCTTTACTCTTAGTTCTTTAATCATTAAGGCTAGCCCGGGGGTTTCGCCACATTAACTTGCTTCACATTAAGTCCATCATCGCAGGAACTCACCAGCTAGGACCGCCCTTACGGGTTTACTCCAACCCGGATGCATAACTCCGGAGCGCATCGCCCGAGAGGGAGCGACCACCCTCGAGCACGGAACTCATAGCAAGTATGATCATATCCTTAACTCAAAGGATTATAAGTTCAATCTTGACTTTACACTAGCTCTAGTGTTCTTTACATCACTTTATGTTGCAAACTCATGCAATCACATTCTTTACATTTTCATCACTCTTGCTAACTCTAGCATTCTTGTTCTTTACTTTTCTCGTTCTTATTGCCCCACTTTACTTTAACTTTACACGTTATCATTTACATCATTCTTTACATCACTTTAGTTCTTTACATCACACTAACTCTAGTGTCATTTCACATTAGCTTTATCGAATGCCACTCGATCTATGTCATTGTGTCACTCTGTTCTTTTGCTCACTCTGGGTGCTCACTTTCTCTCATGCATACACATAGGGTTTTGACATTATTAGGTTCTCAACTATCTCATTATGCAAGTTGTACTCACAATCATGCAATCATCACATTTCACCATTACTTTACCCTAATATGCATGCAACAAAATATACATATATGCTCAAACGAATGACACATTAGGCATAGAAGGAAGTTCAATGAGTTTGAGAAGCACCACCCACCTTGTAGGCTTTCAAAGGTGCCCCGATGATTTTCTTGGGATTTTTAGATGCTTCGTCCTTTACCTGCGGCAAAACGAACCCTTATTAGGCCATTTTGCTCATAACTTTACTTTGACCTTTCGTAACGTTAATCCGAGCGCACCAACGCGTCGGAAATACCCCCAATTAGGTTTTTAGAGGGTCAATTGCACTTAGAAACCCTCATGAGCAAAAGCCCCAATTTGGTGCCCTAGCTCCAATACTCATGTCAAACCTAGGGTTTGATCTCATTGGGAAGCAAAAGTAGCTTCATTATACTCTAAATAATCCATTAGAACCATTCCTAGGCTTTCCAAAACCCTAGTTTGGATTTCACCATTAGAGGTGGTCCAAGCTCACCTATATAGCAAAACTAGGTTTCGATCTCTTTAGAAGCAAAAGAAAGCTTCAAAACTCTTTAATCATTCCATTAAAACCCTTTTTAGGTTCATTCAAGCCCATTTCTAGGGTTTTACTACATTAGGGTTAAAAGCTTACCTCAAGCTTTCCTTTTCTTCAAGCTAGAGATGAAGGAGAAGGAGTTTCTTCACTTCTTCTTCTTCTTCTCCACTTTCTTCCTCTTCTTTTCCTTCTTTTCTTCCTTTCTTCTTCTTCTCTTTTGTCTTCTAGAGAGAGAGAGGGAGAGAAGAGAGTGTGAGAGGGGTGAAAATGAGAGAAAATCTCATTTACCCCAATACTATACTCAATGGGTTGCCAAAATGCAAATAAACCCCTCTACTTTCACTTTAATACACTGCCTGAACTGGGCAGTTCGCGCAGGCAGAGACCGGTCTCCCCGAGCAGGGACCGGTTCCCGAACGTTCACCCTGCGCAGCCAGAGTCGCTGCGCGCGATGCGACCGGTCTCTCTCCGATGGGACCGGTCTCTGGGGGACCGGTCTCTCAGACAGAGACCGGTTCCCGAGAGCTATCCCTCCAGGACTTAGCCGATTTTTCGGCTGTCTCATTCTGCACGCGTTCGGGGACCGGTCTCTCCCTTCAGGGACCGGTCCCCGAGAGCTGAAAATCTGCAGTTTTGCAGAATTCAATTCTTTAGCTCTCGAAAACCTTCCACAACTCACTTTTAATCATTTTAACACCTTCGGACTTTCCGAAGTGTTCCATCCTCGCACTTTGGTCAATTTGACTAAAGTTCGATATTTATTTTCCGAATTTTCGGTATATTACAAGTAGGCAAGTTAATCGGTGTTAGTGAGCTTTTATAGTAGTTGATTTTGAGACCTGAGCAAGCCGCGAACGCGTCCAGGATAAGTTTGGTGGCTGCCGCGGACCTTGGGGAGCCATCCAAGAAGATAAGAAGGTCGTCCGCGAATTGGAGGGATTATATCCTGACATCTCCGATCCCTTGGTCTAGAAGGAAATTGGACGAGGTTGCCATCTGGATCATTCTGGATAATACATCTGCACATAGGATGAAAAGGAGGGGAGATAACGGATCTCCTTGCCTTAGCCCTCGCTTACAAGTGAAGCTCTTACCCGGAACGCCATTAAGAATCACTGACGTGTTGGCTGAATTTAGAAGTGCTTAGATCCAAGCAATCCAATGCGGACTGAAGCCCCGCGCCTTGAGAAGGTCAACCAAGAAGCACCAGTTGATGTTGTCGAAGGCCCGCTCGAAGTCGATCTTCAAGAGTGCTGCACTTTGCTTAGATGTGTAGAGGTGATGGACTAGGATATGGGCGCTGTTGAAATTATCAAAAATACAACGGCCTTTGATAAAGGCAGTTTGGTGGGGGTTGATAAGATCATCCATATAGTTTTGTAGTCGCGATGCTAAGACCTTGGAGATGAGCTTAGCCATGTTGTGTACTAGGTTGATTGGGCGGTAATCCTTAGCCAGTAGAGCCTCGTTTTTCTTCGAGATGAGCTGCTGTTGATCTCGTCCAGAGCCGCCGCCCCATTGTAGAAGCTATTAAAAACTCCCATAATATCATTTTTTAGGAGGCTCCAAAATCGCTGATAGAATAACATCGAAAACCCATCCAGGCCAGGGGCTTTCTCCGAAGCGCTTGAGAATACGGCTCGTCTCACTTCTGTAACAGAAAATGGGTCTTGAAGGCTTGAGAGATCAAGGATTTCCTCTCTGTATAGCTGTTGAAGGTTAATATTGGCGTTAGACCCATGATCTATTCCGAGTTGATTGAAGAAAAAAGAGAAGAGGTGTTTTGCTATCGGCTAAGGCGAGGAAAGCAATGAGGAGCCGTTCGAGAGTCGGGAAATGAAGTTGATGCTCCTGCGGCCGCTCGCTTTGAGATAGAAAATTTTGGTATTAGCGTCTCCAACTTTAAGCCAGTGAACTCTAGATCTCTCCTTCCACTTTATCTCCTCTTGCAGGCAAACTTCTTCGTATCTAACCTTAAGCCTTGGTCTCAGGCTGCGTTCAAGGTGGGTTAAGGCCCTGCCTTCTTTCGCCTTGTCGAGCCAGGCGATCAACAGCAGACAACGGTTAGCTTGTTCCCGAAGCCTTGAAGAGAGACCTGAGCTCCAAGATTGCAGGGCTGACTGGACCACATTGATTTTCAGAGAGAATTGATTCACAGGGTCTGTACCAGATAATGCAGAGTTCCACGCCGAGGATACCACTTCATTGATAGCATGGTGTCGAAGCCAGAAACTCTCGAATCTAAACAAGTTGGCCGAAGGAATGTATGTGTAAGCCGAAAGGACTAGCGGCGTATGATCGGAACGAGGTCGCGGGCATAGTTAGTTAATTCGGATTTGGCAAAAATTCGGTACGGGTATAATTCGGATAAAATTTGTCTTCTAATTTTTAAATTCGTTGAAAAATTCGGCTAAAAAACGGATTCATCAATTATTCGGATACGTGATTTATACGGATACTATACGTTCACCAATTAAAAATTCGGGATAAAAAATTCGGCTATTAAATTAAGTTTTTTTTTCTCTCAAGATTTATGCTATTAGCATAAATACTCATATTTCTTAAGAATATAAGAATAAATAGCAACAAAATTAAGCTAATTAAGTAAAAAAATTCGAAATGAGTTTTTTTTTTCTTTTTTGGGTGAGGTGTTTAGAAAGGGGTTTTTTTTTGCATTTTTTATGTTTTGGGCTAGCCGGCCTGCGAGGCCCGCCAGCCGCGACTTGCCGCGACCGTGAGCCGCAAGCGGCGATCGCGCGCGGGCGCTCGCTGCGCGGGAGCGCGCGTGTGCGCAGGTGGCGCGGGCAGCCTTTTTTTGGCCGAATAATTCGGCGCGCGCGTTTAATATGCGAATAAGTATTTTTTATCAAAAAATCGTGTTTTTTTCCGAATTTTTGGAAAAAATATGAATTCGGTCGTTTAGCTCGTTTCTTCAAAAATTCACGAATAATTCGCGAATAATTAGCAAATTTACTAACATAGGTCACGGGAGGGCCCGTAAGGTGGAGCGTGGAATAGCAAGCAGCCAGTTGCTAGAAATGAAAGCACGGTCTAGTCGCTCTAGCATTGGGGCGCCCCTGCCATTAGTCCAGGTGAAAGATTTATTCAAAATAGGAAGGTCGACCAAACCTAAGTCGTGCACGACCTCCCTAAAGTTTAATATGTCTACAACATTAGCGATGGATCCATTCTTATCCTCGACTGAGAGAAGGACGTTAAAATCCCCAAGCATAGCCCACACTCCTGTAGAGAAATCTTTGATGGACCGAAGCTCCTGGAAGAAATTGGCCTTTAGGTGAGCCACCGTTGGTCCATAAATGTTAGAGATCATAAAAGACCTCCTATCAACTTTCCTCTTGAGCAGTATAGTGAGTGAAAATAAGCCATTCCATTCCTGGACACAGTCAAAAAGAGACAAATTCCACGCTGTTAGCAGCCCCCCTCTTGTTCCCTCCGTATCGAGCATTCGGAAGTCTTGGAAGAAATATCCGCAAAAGGATCGAAACTTAATGGGAGAAGTAGAGGATAATTTTGTTTTCTGTATACATATCACAGAACATTTGCACTGTCTGATGAAAGATTTTACGACCATACACTTGGATGGATCATTTAGGCCTCGTACATTCCACATTAAGAAACGGAAGGTTCTATTTCTAGCCATAAAGAAGCAAAGATTAACC
>NW_017890614.1:29809-36888 GCF_001540865.1 Ananas comosus | reverse complement strand
CAGTGCGGGGCCCTGGCCGCCTCCGGGAGGGCCACCGCACGGGTCTGGGCGGTATACAGATGTGTATATTCCGCAGATGCTATTTTCGCCTTCATTTTCGTTCTCTATCTTGTTTATATTCTTTACTTTATTGATCGTTGATCTCTATAGTCTCGTTCAAGATAGTAGACGTGGTTTCATCTCTTTATTTCGATCAGTTTGTTCCTATTGGTATTCATCATGTTATTGACAGAATTCATGTTTTTACCACCAGAGAGATGTGTATATACCCATGTTGAGAGTTGGAGAGTGTTTTTCTTTTGTGCTCTCCATCTGGTGGATAGCTTGCTAGGGAGCCATTCGCGCGATCGGGCTCCGCTATGGGAAAGGCGCTAGGGACCGGAGTGGGACTCACCTTCCGAGACTTTTTGTAGCTCTTTTTCTCCCGCACTCTTGATATTAAATATCAAGGGTCACCCGTTAATGACTGGAGTCGAGGACGAGGTGATCCGGGGTTTTTGTTCCCATTCATGATATTCGTTGTTATTCTCATTATCGTTGTTGTTATGCTTTCGTATTAACTTCTCGATTTGGCGATATAGAGTTCATTTGTACTACAGTACCACTACATGTAGATGCGATAGTGCTATTATACAGGTTACGTATTTCTCATTCGAGATTGGTTCGTTGGCTCATATGATGTTACGTTATTACTTTGGCCGTTCACACGATATACATGGTTACGATATAGTACTCGTACAGTTCCATTAGGTTGATGATTGGGATAGATCATCACTAACAAGTATATGTTCTGGCACAGCTAAAGGTAAAGGTTAATTCCTGGATGGTTTCCATCAGGGCGAACACGGCGGATTCACGGACACCATCGGGTTGTAGGGACGAGAACCTTACACATTGCATGGTCTAAAACCATATTTTTATTTTTATTTTATTTTTATCACACTCTTTGATAAAAATAACCCAAACATCTTCATTTTGTATTCAGTCTTCACTGAACACGACTTTAGCCTTACTTTTGTCTTCTAGATCTTAAAAGACAACCTTTGCCCTGTCTATTTAATCGTCTTTTACGTGTCAGAGTCTTTTAATACTTTTAACCGTCTCTACAGTCTTTATAAAAATACTCCGATCTAAATTCCAAAGTATAAAAAGAGAGTAAATGTCTCAATTGTTCTACATGTTACTCGTTCATGTTTAGTGTTTCTACTACACTAGTTCAATGCTACTTGTTCATGTCATAGTGTTTCTACCACACTAGTTCAATGCCACTCTACTAGGCTATGTCCAAGTTCGATTCTTTATGCCATTATAGGATTCCCGTGTCACAAGACCCAATCCTCATGCTACCCTAGTCCATGTGTCCAACTCATAGTTACACTACTAAGAAGCATGCAAGGAATTAGAATTGCAACTATCTACTAATCCTATACTACAATATGATCAAGCATATATATACTTAGACATAAAAGGAAACCCGGATGCTTCGGAATGACACCCTCCACCTCTTGAGGGTATGAAGGTTCTAGAATTGCCCTCGAACGGACTTTACGACGAGGCTTTAGCCTTCTTGGTCCAAATGAAGCTTGGTCGGTCTTGTTTTGCCAATATCTTTTCACCCGCTTGACGAATGCAAAATCCGACTTCGCCCCGGCATTTAGACACCTACCAATTAGGTTTACGAGGCCTCAAATGAGATCAATCTCATACTTTACCAAAAATCCCATTTTGGAGCCCTAGGGTTCACATCTTGCTAATTGCACTTTAGAACCCTAACTCTAGCTTTAATCCATCAACAATGGTGCTAGGGGTCTATTTGACACCATTTCCAAAGTTCAAAACCCAAAAACCCTAAGTTCCATAAGCTAGGGTTTAGTAGCTTACCTCTAAGTTAGCTTTAAAGAGAGAAGAGAGGAAGAGGGAGAGGTCCAAAGCTTCTTCTAGCTTGATCTCCTTCTTCTTCTCCTTCCTTTTCCTTCTTTTTTTTCTTCTCCTTCTTCTTCTTCCTTCTCCTCCTTCTTTTCTTTCTAGAGAGAGAGAGAGGGAGGAAGAGTATGAGAGATGAGAGAGAAATAAGGGAATGAGAGAGAGAGGGGACCCATATGCCCACATATTGTAACAATATCCCTATAAGTCCCTCTACTTTTCATCCCGTGCATAGCCCTTCACTAGGCATTTTTCGCCGAGAGGGACCGGTCTCTCCGACCTGGGACCGGTCCCTGAGAGCCTCAGCTCGGATCACTCGTTCGAAAATCGGTACTTCCCTGAGACACCGGTTCCCGGGAGATCGGTCCTTGCCTGAGAAACCAGTTTCCGAGAGCAGGATTTTCGGGACTTAGCCATTTTTTAGCTTCTCTCACTGGTGTTAGGTCCTATATGTTGGCAAGTTTCGTGGGTCGAGTCGGAGTCTTGAAGAAGTTCGGAGAGGCGTATTGAAGATCGAAGAATCCAAGACTTCGAAGAATCAGAAAGGACGCAAAACACGTAAAACATGAATCACGATGCTTAGGTAAGCTTTAAATCTTGTTTATGGTGATTCATACTTTATAATAGATTTTAGAATCATGTTTTCAAGTTGTAATTGATTAGAAAGTTTCTAAGAGCTTGTAAAACTCGAAACAATGCATTTTCTGCGAAAATTGCATTGTTGTACCGGTACAGGTGTTTTCTGTCCAGGGTACAGCCATCAGCGTTTGCGCAGAAAAGTTTGATGGTTGTTCCGGTACAACCATCACGGCTGTCCAGGGTACAAGCCCTGTTCCGGTACAAGACGTAGTCTGTCCAGGGTACAGAAGCTTCGCAGAAAAATCTTTCGTCATGCTGTACCCTGGACAGCTTTCCTTGTTCCGGTACAAGGTGCTGNTAGTGGATTGGCATCCTAGTTGGCATCCCAGTTGAGTGGATTTAAGGCTAAGGTGCATGTGAGACGTCCTTCACCTCGAGCCTGGCTTTACGCGGTATTCCGCGGATGATTGACTCAAGACCGAGTCGAGTGAATAGCTTTGTAATGGTAGATGAAACCTTATGAGCAGAATTATAAATGACATAAATTTAAGATAGAGGAAACCTTAGATGTCAATTGGATGAGCTGTGAATAGCAGGATTGAAAGTAGAATCAGTCGATCTACTTAGCTTATTGCATGTTGAGTTGCATAGTTGCATGATTTGCATTGTTACATGCTGCGAGGTATGAACGTGATAAATGTTAGTTGCATAAAATATTTGATGAAATATATATATCTGTGGATACTTGTTGGACTAACATGTGTTAAGGACTTTGTATTGGCAAGTTTCGTGAAGTGAGTCAGAGTCTTGAAGGATTGAAGCGGATTGATGAAGATTGAAGAATTCAAGATTTCGAAGATTGTGGAAAATTGCTCACAATATGAATCACGACGTAAAGGTAGAGTTTTAATTCATGTTATGGTGATTCATACTTAGTTATAGGCATTAGAATCATAAACTCAAAGTTTAATGGATTAGAAAGTGCCTCGGAACGTTGAAAACCCGAAACAATGCATAATCTGGAAAAAATGCATTGTGTACCGGTACAGCAAGCGCCACGTACCGGTACAGCCATCAACATTGGCAATGTATTTTCGTTCCGTCATTATGTACCGGTGACAGCCTTTCGTGTACCGGTACACAGTGTAAAATTGTGAAAAACTTTCTAATCCGACTCCAATTAATTCTAAAGTCTATAAATAAGCTATTGGGCTTCTCTAACAGATCAAGCATCATAAGAATACATGTTTGAGAAACCCTAGAGGCTCAGATTTCATTCTAAACCTATTTTCTACAAATTAGCCTCTTTAGATCAAATCGAGATATCGTTTCGCATTCTCTATATGTCGATTTGATCTCCGCTTCGCTTGGAGTTCTATTCCCTGGTTTTCTACGATACTCCTAAGCGAAGGATCACCATAATCATGATGCTCTTCATGAACGGCGTCGTGGATTCGGCGTGAACAAAGGCGGTTCGTGGATTCGGATTGTTGGCTCGTGGATTCGAGTGGCGTCGTGGATTCGGCGTGATTTAAGCTTCGTGGATTCGAAGTGGAGGCGTTCGTGGATTCGAACGTGAGGGCGTGGATAACCCGGAGGGTAGCCCGAAGATTCATAGGAGGTTAAGAGAGGTTGAGTCCGTGGAGTCGGTAATCACCTTGTAATCTTTTCTCTCAGTGAATTATTTTTTCGCGTGTTGGTCCCGTGGGTTTTTCTCCAAGTTGGAGTTTTCCCACGTAAATCTCGGTGTGTTTTTTATTTTCTGCATTTATTTTTATTACATTGAGATTTGTGGTTTTTGGCCGTTCACCTATTCACCCCCCTCTAGGTGATAGATACAATCTAGATAGATCCTTGGGCTCCTCAAAACTTTCAATTGGTATCAGAGCGGGATCTAGATAAATTGTTATCTAATGGCCGAAGGTGGTAACATTAATCGACCTCCACTCTTCGACGGTACGAATTATGCCTATTGGAAAGTTCGCATGAGAGCTTTTCTAATTGCTATCGATGAGCGGGTTTGGCAATCAATTGAATTTGGGTGGAAACATCCGATAGAAAAGGTCGATAATGTTGAAAAGCCAAAACCACGGAACAAATGGACGAAAGAAAAAAACGAGACATCTTCGTTTAACGGCAAGGGCATAAACGCTTTATTTAATGCATTGTCTCAAACGGAGTTTACTCGTGTTTCGGCTTGCGAAACGGCAAAGGAAATTTGGGATACTCTATAAGTTACGCATGAAGGAACGAGCTTAGTAAAGGTCCTAAAATTGCAAATGCTAACAAGCAAGTTTGATTCTATTTCTATGGATGAAAACGAGACCTTTACCGAGTACTATACACGTCTACAAGATGTTGTGAATACATGTGCTAACTTGGAAGAGAAAATTCCGGATTCTAAGGTTATTAGAAAGATTTTTCGAACTCTTCCGGAACGCTTTCGGGCAAAGGTTGCCGCGATCGAAACGGTTAAGCATCCGGACGAGATGAAAGTCGAAGAATTAGTAGGTGCTTTGCAAACTTATGAGATGACCTTTCCTACTAATCAATCTTCTTCCAAGTCTTCTTCTAAAAGCACAGGTGTTGCATTTAAATCTACAAAGGAGAAGGACGAAGACTCGAGTTCCGACGATGATTTATCAATTGCGGACTTTGAACAATAATTGGCGCTTCTTACGAAGAAGTTTCGTCAAAATTTTCGGAACAAGAATAGATTGGACAAGGCTTCATCATCTAAGCGACAATCTTTGTCTAAATCATCTTCATCTTCAAAGTCTAAGGATAAAAATCGTACAAAGTCCTCAAAGGAAAAGGATGTATTTGAAGGCGAGATCCAATGCTTCAAGTGCAAAGGCTACGGCCACATTGCGACGGATTGTCCTTCAAAGAAGACGTATAGACAAAAGGCTATGCAAGCAAAGACGTGGGATGATTCAACATCAAGTGAATCATCGTCAAGTGACGAAGAAAAGAATGATCAAATTGCCTTATTTACTAACACTTCTCTACCTTCGTCGAATGTTGTGTGTTTATCCTCTTTTGCTACTAATTCCAATATTTCTCTTTCTTCACATGATTCTTCGAGCAACAATGGCGAAATGAGGAGGAATCAAACGACGACGACATAGCGGAAGCGTACAATCAACTTCTCATTGAATCAAAGAAGATGGCTAAACTCAACAAAAAGTTCAGACGTCATTTGTTGGAACTTGAGGAGGAAAACAACAACGTAAAGAATTTGAATAAGGTTCTTGAGGAGGAAAGAGATTCAAACTTGAAGATTAATTCGGACCTCCAAGAGAAGTTTAATGAAGCGGAATCAATGATCAAATCTTATAAAGATAAGGTTGCATTTTTGGAGCAACAATTCCAGGAGATATCTACATCTAATCAAGTTTTGACCGACCAAGTTCGTCGACTCCAAACCGACATACAAAAGTTCTCATCGGGATCAAAGAAATTGGACCATATGCTCGGGTTGGGTCAAACGGATAAGTTTGGACTCGGATATGAAAGAACATATGTTGAGAAGGATTCTAAATCAACTTCTAAAGTCTCAACAACTTTGAAAGAGAAGGTGTGTCATAAATGTGGCATCAAAGGGCATATCAAAAGGAGTTGCCCGATCAAGGCAAAGAAGAATCAATTGGCAACTTTGCAACCTCAAGCGGCATCATCTACAACTCGACTTCCCCCTCAAAATCTAAAGCAAAATCCAGTGAGTCGAGTATCTCACAAGAACCGGTTTTCTAGCACACAACGTCAACGTCAAGTTTATGCAAACCGGATGTCTAAACCTCAACGACAAATTCAACCAAAGCCTCAACCGAAGAAACCACCAACGGTTGATCAAAAGTCTAAGCAAACGGCACCAAATGATGACAAGCCGAGAAAACCAAAGATCCGACAAGTTTGGATCCGGAAAGGTCATATCTTTCCTTGCTCCTCGTCTTAGTTGTTTTTAATTTCTTGTGTAGTGCTTTGATAGGTGCTTGTTGCATAATTTTATTCATTGCATTACATGTTTAAATGATTTTTGGTGCTTTGAATTTTGTTTATTTAAAAATCATTTTGAGGAAAGGTGTTTAAGAATTCAAAATTTTCGAGAAAGGAGATGATTGAGATTCATGATTTTGAGGAATGAATTTTTTTAAAGTTGTTTAAACGGTGTTTAACTTCACAATCATATTAAGTTAAATTCATATTAATTATCATTTTTACTCCACTTTTTATTATTTTGACGATAATTTAATATATGATTTCTTAATGCATATATTCATCAAAATTTTGAAATCAAATTTGATCTCTTGGTGATTAATTCATCTTGGTTGTGTGTATTGGATATGATGGATGGATATTCTCTAATTGACTAAAATTCGTCAAAATTATTTTCAATTGTGAGATTGTCTAATTTAGGGAGAGTTTTGAAAAAAAAAGGGGAAAATACTCCTAAGTTTTATAAGATGTGGAAAGAGTTACATCCTAAAAGGAGTGTGAAAACTACCACCACATGTAGGAAAGAGCTACCACCCCGGTCGTCCGGCAAGTGTGTGAAGCTACCACATGAAGATTAA
>NW_017890614.1:5187-27957 GCF_001540865.1 Ananas comosus | reverse complement strand
TTGAACAAGCCGAAAAAGGTTGTAAAATTTTTGAAATATTTTAGAATTTTTGGAGTTATAAGGTTGTAAGTTGAAGATGCTCCAAAGAGCCACCCTCCGGTGCCATATTAGTTAAATCTCATATTTGAACATATTGCGAATAATTGGTGTATTTATTGAATTGTTCTAAAAATCCTTTTCATTCAACTTACCTCTTGATGTTTTGAATTAGTACATCATTTTGATAATGAATATTTTGATGTTTGATGATTTTAAAAATTTTATAAATATCTTAGTCTCATTATAGGTGTTTGAAACTGTAGATTTTTTTTTTTTTTTTTTTTTTTTTTTTTTTTTTTTTTTTTTTTTTTTTTTTTTTTTTTTTTTTTTTTTTTGGTCTGTTGTAATTGGGGATTGTTTGAGGGCTTTTATGCAATTGTTGCTAGCTTATAAAGAAGGGCCCAACTCCTCCTCTCTTGTTCACATGCCAGAGACCACCTCTACAGTGTGGTTTTTCTCCCTCCTCTTTCTCATAGACCCTTCCGAGTCTGGATTGGTGAGATTGGACGGAGATTTGAGATTAGGCCTTGTGAATACAAGGGCAGTGCAATCATGCGGGTACGGAGCGCGAGTCTTATTGCAAGGAAAAGGGAATAGGACGGCCACGAGTGGATTCAGTGGTCCCCGTCAAGTTCTCAACTCGATTGGCAATGTGTTTTGAGTCGCGATCTTCCTGAGTTCCGGGGGCCTACCACACATCGGTATCGCGATGATGTGTTGTTTGTGGTGCTTTTCATGTACCCACAACAGTGTGGCAGTGAGAGGTAAAATGCTGCTCGGTGTGGGCAACTGGGCTAGGTGCGAGACGAGTGTCTGCAGATAATTAGCAGACCTGACGCTGAGACGCGGGCTGCAGTGCGGCACCGCGGTATCGTCGAAGAGAGGCATTAAAGGATTATGCAACTGGAGGTCGCAGCGGGTGCCAATGGCCATGGAATGCCAATCGGGTTGAGAACGACAATCATGGCAGGTATGGTTTAGTTGAAGCAAGCAATATGCTTCGCAGGAGTGTAAATTGGTACATGCATGCATGTTCATATTCGTCATGATTGCTAGCTAGTTTGTATATCAATATAGTACGGACGGATTGTACAGGTAAGTGTAGATACCCAGGCATGCTCATGCGGTGAAGAGTGTAGTACCTGCTGGGCAAGTAGGAGCTTGATGGACTAAGCAAATTGCTGGTGTTGGCCTGTGGACGAGAATGAGAGTCCGCAGTAGAGAATGGAAGTGGTGAATCGACTCTCGGAGGTCAATATGGTTAGTAAATTGCCGGGAGTTGAGGGCCATGTCCCTAGGATCTCTTGAGAGTCAAAAATTTCGGATGTTGCTCCGCGATAGCATCGATACAGTGAAAGTCAGAATCACTGTTGACGAAAAATTGGTTGATAGCCCAAGTACTAGCAGGTGGGCCTGTAGCTACGCTCGAGTTGAGGTGGTGAAGTGTGCTCGTGTGCCGGTGTGCACTAGGCAGGGTTGCCTAATACGGGACTTAATGTGAACCTATAGGCGTATAGAGCGCTCGGAGCGTAGGTAGCTTGTGGAGTGCGAGATTTTTGCTCAGCCGAGGGAGAGTGGTTGGGCAGTAAGCCTTCAGCATTGCTAAGTGTGAAAGGAGGCCATGATCACTCGAGGGCTGGTCGGCTCACACAATGTGGCTTAGGAGCCGATAGTGAACGTATGACTCGGTAGAGCTTGTGGGTAGGAGATGACCCACATGGTGTGGCTTGAGTACGACCCGTGCCTGTACCATTGTGGACTGCGAGCTGGGGCTCGTTTGGACAGCCACCGTCCCGGCCTATGTAAGAGCAGCGGCCCCCAGTACCTACGGGTAGGGAAGTCTTGATCCAAGGCGCGGTAAGCCGAGCCTTACACCGGGACGCATGGAATCCACGTGTGGAATCGGTCGTGATCGATGATGAAACCGAGAGTGCGGTGGAGTCCACCCAACGCGTCTGAAGGCATATGACGTGATTAGGGTCTTGGTCCTCTTCCTAGGTTGGAGGTGTGTGGATTCCCAAGTGAGAATTTTGGCCCAGGTGTGAATTGAGTTACGCTCTGTGAGGCGGAGAGATGCGTGCAATAAGTTGCGAAGGTTTAGGCGGTAGGCCACGTAGGATCGGTGATCTGTGGTCTACCTGTGGAAATCGAGTCGAGCGGTTTAGCCCAATATTTTTGCTGATCGAGTTTGGCTTGGATTACGAACGGAGTGTCCGTCCGTAAGTTCGTTGTACGAACGAATTACGAGTTGGTTCGGAAAATCGCTGCTGACACGGGGACATATGGGGCCCCTCCCTGATAAGGCGGGGGCGCTGGAGTCGATGCGACTGACGGAGTAGACGAGGCCCTTGCCGGACAGTCGCGGCTGATGTGTCCCTCTTGTCCACAATTAAAGCACCTTCCCTGTCGTTGTCTATACTGCGGTGCCCGATGGCCTCGATCTCCACAAATAGGGCACCACTGCGGCCCACGGCCCTACGACTGTGACCGCGGATGCTTCGGGGGCCTCCTTGAACTAGATTGTCCCCCCGAACAGCCGCCCGATCGCTTCTTCCCCTTATCTTGGGATCCGGCCAACAACTCGCGTTCCTCCCGCACGTGGGCATCTCCATGCTCTACCCACAGCGCCTTGTTGAAAACCTCGGCGAAAGTCGTGAGCTGGAACAATTCCACCGCTCGATATATCCACGGCCGGAGTCCCCGCAAAAACCACTCGGCTTGATCCGCGTCATCCTTAACAATGTCCGAGACGCAATCTATGATGTAGGAGAACTCCTGCTCATAGTCCGCCACCGAACGGTCTCCCTGTCTCAATTTGCGAAACCTCTCCTTCAACTTCCGCTTCTCGGTGTCGGGGAAGTAATTTCCGAATATCTCCTTCTTAAACTCCTCCCAGAGCATTGGTGGAAGGTCAGAGGGTTGATCCCGCTTCAACCACTTCCACCACACCTCTCCGCCTTTTCGAGGCAATGGGTGGCGAGGGGCACCTTATCCTTCTCCGGGGTATATAGGTCCTCAAAGAGGGTCTCCATAGAGTCAATCCAAGACTCCACTACCGACGGCTCCACCTCCCCCCCTTCAAAGGTTGGTGGTTTAAACTTCATGAATTTCATTAGAGCCGTTAGCGCACGCTCCCGCTCCACTTCGTCGGCCGTCGTATCAAGCGTTGCCGAACCCGAAGCTGTCGGAGGCGCACTTGTCGGCAGGGGAACTGCCGCCATCGGAACCGCCGCTATGCCCTCACCCTTGGCCGCTACCGGCGTGCGTGCCGAAGGTGCGGGCGGATCGCGATCTCCTGCCGCTGTCGCGGCCGCCGCAGCTGCCGCTTGCCGCTCCACAACTTCCTGGAGCTGCTCGAATCGAGCCTCCTGGCGCTGCATCGCGCCCAACATCGCAGCGACTTGCTCCCGCGGCTCCTGCACCTCCTCCGATCTTGGCTGCTCGGGCTCCGCAGAAGGCGGTACCGCAGCAGACCTGCGTACATAACGCCTTGGGGACATTTGCTCCTTAAAAGCAACAACTCAATTAGTTATCTTAATCCGATAATTTCTCAACGTTCGCGAAACTAAATGACTCGACAATGAAATCGGGCGGAAGCTCGCAAGTGCTCTAGTGTTGGACTCTTAGCGTTGCGTCGTCGGCCGCCGACACAACCACTACGAGCCAAGAAACTAGTGTCACTTGGATTCGTCTCTATTCACAGCTAGAGACATAACACCAACTTTGACCCAATCAATCAACTTCCGTCACCGTCATGGGTTCACGTTCACTCACGTCCCTATAACCTTAGGGTTTACCAACCTAGGGTCTCCTAGGTCATCCTAGACTCTCTCTTCACTTGCTCTGGTGCTCTAATACCACTTTAACTGTCACGCCCCGAGACCACTACCAATTTGGTCCGGCCCCGAGCACGTCGAACAGACGCCGAACGGACAGGACCTCCCCTGTCCGCCCAAGGCTAACCAACAGATCATGTATAAGAATTTACCCAGGAATCAATTCATAAATACACGATCACAAGGAGCACCACCAGTGCTAGCATCCAAGAGCAAGATACAAGTATGAAAATATACAAGTACATAAAGAGAGAAGGTTCTATCTATTATATTCATTCAACTTAGTACATTTAGCTCACTCTTTTACATTCTTCCAAAAATATAAATACAAGCCCTCAAACCTCACCCTATACATCATCTACTCACAAATATAAATAAGGGTAGAGCTAATACAAAAGGGTAGGTGGCTAATGCAACTAGGGTGCCGGGCCCTTACCGCGATCCTCACGCTCGCCCGGGAAGCTCGAACTCGGACCTGTAAAAAGTGGGGTGAGAACTAACATCCTTAGTTCCCAGTGGGTTCGGCCGCCGACTCCGCCGGTCCCCCCACTAGGTCCAAGTGGGCACAGGTAGATAAACAGAGAGATGGATATGGAAAGCTGTCGAAACAGATAGAAAACTATTCTACTATGCCCGAATCATAAACATATGGATGCTTGTACAATGAAATGGTAAGCAACTAACCCGTCAACATGTCCAAAAGTAAAGCTATGCATTTATTTATCAATCTCATTTACTTGTTTCTTAATCTCGTGGCTTCTCTGAAAGCTTACCTACTGCTCACTAGCCATCTCGAAGGTAGGGAGGGTCAACTCGCACTACGAACCGAGACTGTCTGCCGGGACCCAAAATAGGCAATCCCTTGGGACCCAAAATAGGCAATCCCACGTGACCAACTCTGGAGCGAACTTCTTGTGTGGGGCTTCCATCACAAGCTAAAACACAAGTTCGACATGTATCACTTGTTTTCTTATACACTATCAACTAGATTGCCACTCGTCCATTGTTTACTATCGACTAGATGCCACTCGTTCTTTATTTAACATTAGACCAACAATTGAGCCCATCTCTTTCTTTGCATTATAAGATTCACAAGTCTCGACCCAATCCTTATCGATCCACTATATCAAGTATCCAATACATGCTACGATATCATCAAGGGAAGCATAAGGAAAGGCAATGCACAATCATCCTATAATGCAATAATACAAGATGCAAGAATCGAAATGTACTAAGACATAGAAGGGGGCCCAGTTGATTCGGGATGGTCACCACCCACCTCTTGGTGGTGCCGCGATGATAGAAAACTTGACCTTGCGGTTCTTACACGTCGCCCTAGCTCCTCGGGGAAAAGCGAGCCCTCAAGTACCCGATTCGGCGATTTCTCCGCACCCGCTCGTCGGATCGAGAAACCGACTTCGCCGACGTGTTTCGGGACCTAGCAATTAGGTTTGCGACCTATTAAATTAGATCAAAACCCTAGATTTCCAAAATCCCAATTTCGTGCCCTAGAATGGCAACGGGGAAGAAATCCGTGGTGCGAACTTCAATTGCGAGCCCGAACCATCTATTTATCTCCTTTAGGTTCCATTCGAACCATTTCTAAGCAATAAAACCCAATCTCAAGCAATCCACCATGGATGGGTTTGAGGTTTACCTCTAAACCAAGCTCCAAGCTTGCCCTAGCTTGAAGGAGAGAGGGAAGAAGACCTTCTTCTTCTTTTTTTGGACTTCTCCTTCCACTTCTTCTTCTTTTCCTTCCTCTCTTTCTCCTCCTTCCTCTTCTCCTTCTTTTCTTTCTAGAGGGAGAGAAGGAAAGAGTGTGAGATAGAGAGAGAGCAAATGAGAGGGGAAGAGGGGTCCCCAAGCCTTCATATAGGCCATTTTGCAAATAGCCCCCTCAACTTTTCATCTTCAGAACCAACCCTCTCTGGGCATTTTCGCGGTGAGGGACCGGTCCCAGCTCGGGAAGACCAGTCCCCGAAAGCTGCACAGCCATGCAGAGGGGATTTCGCGTTCGAGAACCGGTCCTTACTTGAGAGACCGGTCCCCGGGAGACCGGTCCTTGTCCGAGAGACCGGTTCCTGAGAGCTGCATTCTCGGGACTTAGCCAAATTTCGGCTAGTCTCGCTAGGCCAACGTTCGGGAACCGGTCCCTGCCTGCCAGGGACCGGTCTCATTAGAGACCTCCACAGCCCAGCCTGATGGGACTGGTCCCTCCCTGCCAGGGATCGGTCCCCGAGAGCATTTCTGCTCCAGTGCAAGTTTTGCACTGGTGCTCTCGCGGACCTTTCTTTAATGCACTTTATGCATTAAAATCAACTTCGGACTTTCCGAAGCTTACGCACTCGACAACTGGTCGATTCTAATCGAAGTCTAATCCCCGAATTCCGAGGATTCACTTCGTTACATCCTCCTCACCTTAAAAGAGTTTCGTCCTCAAAACGAACTCAATACTACCAAACTTAATTAGAATTCCAAATTCTAAACTCATACCTCGATTTAACCTTCGAACAGGCGAGGATGATTCGCCTTCATCTCCTCCTCGAGCTCCCAGGTGGCTTCGCGATCGTCATGATTGCTCCACCGGACTCGGACATAAGGAATTTCCCGATTCCTTAACTTACGCACTTCACGAGCGGTAATTGCCACCGGGAATTCCTCATAGCTCAGGTCCTCCTGAAGTTCCGGTGGCTCGTACAACATCGCGTGTTCAGGGTCAGGAATGTATTTGCGAAGATTGGAGACGTGGAATACATTGTGCACACCCGCTAGCTTCGGCGGCAATGCGAGCCGATAAGCCACCATCCCAATCCGCTCCAAAATCTCATAGGGGCCAATATATCGAGGACTCAACTTGCCCCGAACGCCAAATCGCTTAACGCCCCTTATGGGAGAAACTTTTAAGAACACACGGTCGCCCACCGCAAATTCCAAATCCCGTCGGCGCCTATCCGCGTAGCTCTATTGTCGAGACTGTGCCGTGAGTAACCGTTTGCGAGCAAGGCGGACCTTTTCTTCCGCCTCCCGCAGCACGTCGGGGCCGAATTCTGTACGCTTGCCCACATCACTCCAATAAATGGGAGATCGGCACTTTCGCCTATAAAGAGCCTCGAACGGTGCCATCTCCATATTAGCATGATAACTGTTGTTGTAGGCGAACTCGGCCATTGGCAAGTACTTACACCAGGCCCCTTTGTAGTCGATGACATAGGCTCGCAACATATCCTCCAGAGTCTGAATGGTTCTTTCCGTCTGCCCATCTGTCTGGGGATGAAATGCAGTACTGAAATCGAGCCGCGTGCCAAGGGCCTCCTGCAGGCTTTTCCAGAAATGTGAAGTAAACTTGTGGTCTCTATCCGACACAATCGACTTCGGTACCTCGTGTAACCTCACTACTTCATCAAGATACACCTGCGCTAATCTATCTCCCGCCCAGGTGGTGTGGATCGGCAAAAAGTGTGCTGACTTGGTCAAGCGATCCACAATCACCCAGATTGCATCGTGTCCCCCTGTCGAGCGAGGTAAGCCAACGATGAAATCCATAGATATATCCTCCCATTTCCAAACGGGAATAGGTAGGCTTTGAAGCTTTCCCGCTGGAAACCGGCGCTCCGCCTTTACTTGCTGACACGTCAAACACTTCGCCACGAAGCGCCCAATATCCGCCTTCATCCCCGGCCACCAATAGAGTGCTCTCAACTCATGATACATCTTGGTGCCGCCCGGGTGATCTGCGTATGGAGACCGGTGGGCTTCCTGCAAAATCAGCTCACGAAGCTCTTCATTCTCGGGCACGCACCACCAGTTTCGAAACCGGAGCGCGCCACCGGCGTCCACACTGAAGTCGCCACCTCGACCTTCCTCGACATTATGCCGCACCTTATGGAGACTCGGATCTGCAGGTTGTAATTTCTTGATCCTCTCCAATAAGGTCGGCTGAATGACAAGTGCCATCAGCTGAGTCGGGACCTCGGGAGCGACCACTTCGAGGTCCAGTCGCTCAATCTCCAGCCCTAGGGGTGTTTGCTGGGTAACATCAAAAGCGAGGTTCTTCGCCGACTTCCTGCTGTCAATCTTTTCTTTAATTCGTTGAAGCTTTGATCACACTCGTCGCTCCAAATAAACTTGGCGCCCTTTTGTGTCAGACCAGTAAGTGGAGTCACAATCTTTGAAAAGCCCTCCACAAACCGTCGATAATAGCCCGCTAAGCCCACAAAGCTTTGGACCTTCATGACGTTCGTTGGGCGTGGCCACTTCTCGACCACTTCGACTTTCCTCGGGTCGACCGAAACACAGCCCTCGGAAATCACATGCCCTAAGAAGGCAACCTCTCGAAGCCAGAAATCACATTTCTTCAGCTTTGCGAATAGCTTCTCCTCCCGAAGGATTTGAAGCACTATCCGCAAATGCTCCGCGTGCTCCTCGTCACTCCGCGAATAGACCAAGATGTCGTCTATGAAGACCACGACAAATCGGTCCAAGCATGCCCTAAACACACGGTTCATTAGATCCATGAACGTCGCCGGGGCATTAGTGAGCCCGAAAGGCATAACCGTGTACTCGTAGTGTTCGTAACGCGTGCGAAACGCGGTCTTCTGAATATCCTCCGACTTAATCTTTAACTGATGGCAGCCGGACTGTAGGTCTATCTTCGAGTACACCCGTGATCCCTGCAACTGATCAAATAAGTCATCAATTCGGGGCAACGGGTACTTATTCTTTATTGTGACTCTATTCAACTCTCAATAGTCTACGCAGAGTCGAAACGAGCCATCTTTCTAACGCACGAACAACACCGGGGCTCCCCACGGCGATACGCTCGGCCGGATAAACCCCTTGTCGAGGAGATCTTGCAACTGATCCCTCAGTTCCCTCAACTCCGCCGGCGCCATGCGGTATGGGGCCTTTGAGATTGGCGCCGTCCCGGAAATCAAGTCTATAACAAACTCGATCTCCCGATCCGGCGGCATCCCCGGTAACTCCGTGGGAAATACATCTGGAAATTCGCACCACCGATAAATCTTCTAATTTCGGCAACACCCGGTCCACCTCCACAACGGTCGCCAAAAATGCAGCGCTACCGCCGCTGACCACCTTCCTAGCTCTCGTCGCCGATACTGTCGCGACGAAGGAAGAACTTCGATAGGTTTGGTAAACAAACTCTCTCTGTCCGGGCTCCCGAAAGGTGATCAATTTATTCTTACAATCGATCGTGGCGTAATACTTCGAGAGCCAGTCCATGCCTAAAATGACGTCATACGCCTCCAGTTTAACCAGTTCCAACATCCGGATCGGCATTATCCAATCACCCACTTGCACCGGACACGACGAGCACTCCGTATAGGTATTAAATGACGAGTTGGGACCTTCGACTCGCCACTTGCCACTTGCTTCTATGGGTATGTCATGCATGCGTGCAAATGCCCTACTAAAAAATGAGTGCGTAGCACCCGTATCGAACATAGCCCTGGAGCGAACTCCACTGATTAGAACCATACCTACCACAACATCAGGCTCTTCAGCTTGGATAGGCTCCTCGGCTTGGGCCTGAGCAGCGAACACCCGTCCGCTCGGTGCTGATCGAGTCACCTCCGGTTGGCGTGGCGCCAGTGCACGCCTTGCTGACACGGGGACATATGGGGCCCCTCCCTGATAAGGCGGGGGCGCTGGAGTCGATGCGACTGACGGAGTAGACGAGGCCCTTGCCGGACAGTCGCGGCTGATGTGTCCCTCTTGTCCACAATTAAAGCACCTTCCCTGTCGTTGTCTATACTGCGGTGCCCGATGGCCTCGATCTCCACAAATAGGGCACCACTGCGGCCCACGGCCCTACGACTGTGACCGCGGATGCTTCGGGGGCCTCCTTGAACTAGATTGTCCCCCCGAACAGCCGCCCGATCGCTTCTTCCCCTTATCTTGGGATCCGGCCAACAACTCGCGTTCCTCCCGCACGTGGGCATCTCCATGCTCTACCCACAGCGCCTTGTTGAAAACCTCGGCGAAAGTCGTGAGCTGGAACAATTCCACCGCTCGATATATCCACGGCCGGAGTCCCCGCAAAAACCACTCGGCTTGATCCGCGTCATCCTTAACAATGTCCGAGACGCAATCTATGATGTAGGAGAACTCCTGCTCATAGTCCGCCACCGAACGGTCTCCCTGTCTCAATTTGCGAAACCTCTCCTTCAACTTCCGCTTCTCGGTGTCGGGGAAGTAATTTCCGAATATCTCCTTCTTAAACTCCTCCCAGAGCATTGGTGGAAGGTCAGAGGGTTGATCCCGCTTCAACCACTTCCACCACACCTCTCCGCCTTTTCGAGGCAATGGGTGGCGAGGGGCACCTTATCCTTCTCCGGGGTATATAGGTCCTCAAAGAGGGTCTCCATAGAGTCAATCCAAGACTCCACTACCGACGGCTCCACCTCCCCCCCTTCAAAGGTTGGTGGTTTAAACTTCATGAATTTCATTAGAGCCGTTAGCGCACGCTCCCGCTCCACTTCGTCGGCCGTCGTATCAAGCGTTGCCGAACCCGAAGCTGTCGGAGGCGCACTTGTCGGCAGGGGAACTGCCGCCATCGGAACCGCCGCTATGCCCTCACCCTTGGCCGCTACCGGCGTGCGTGCCGAAGGTGCGGGCGGATCGCGATCTCCTGCCGCTGTCGCGGCCGCCGCAGCTGCCGCTTGCCGCTCCACAACTTCCTGGAGCTGCTCGAATCGAGCCTCCTGGCGCTGCATCGCGCCCAACATCGCAGCGACTTGCTCCCGCGGCTCCTGCACCTCCTCCGATCTTGGCTGCTCGGGCTCCGCAGAAGGCGGTACCGCAGCAGACCTGCGTACATAACGCCTTGGGGACATTTGCTCCTTAAAAGCAACAACTCAATTAGTTATCTTAATCCGATAATTTCTCAACGTTCGCGAAACTAAATGACTCGACAATGAAATCGGGCGGAAGCTCGCAAGTGCTCTAGTGTTGGACTCTTAGCGTTGCGTCGTCGGCCGCCGACACAACCACTACGAGCCAAGAAACTAGTGTCACTTGGATCCGTCTCTATTCACAGCTAGAGACATAACATCAACTTTGACCCAATCAATCAACTTCNAGGGGAACTGCCGCCATCGGAACCGCCGCTATGCCCTCACCCTTGGCCGCTACCGGCGTGCGTGCCGAAGGTGCGGGCGGATCGCGATCTCCTGCCGCTGTCGCGGCCGCCGCAGCTGCCGCTTGCCGCTCCACAACTTCCTGGAGCTGCTCGAATCGAGCCTCCTGGCGCTGCATCGCGCCCAACATCGCAGCGACTTGCTCCCGCGGCTCCTGCACCTCCTCCGATCTTGGCTGCTCGGGCTCCGCAGAAGGCGGTACCGCAGCAGACCTGCGTACATAACGCCTTGGGGACATTTGCTCCTTAAAAGCAACAACTCAATTAGTTATCTTAATCCGATAATTTCTCAACGTTCGCGAAACTAAATGACTCGACAATGAAATCGGGCGGAAGCTCGCAAGTGCTCTAGTGTTGGACTCTTAGCGTTGCGTCGTCGGCCGCCGACACAACCACTACGAGCCAAGAAACTAGTGTCACTTGGATTCGTCTCTATTCACAGCTAGAGACATAACACCAACTTTGACCCAATCAATCAACTTCCGTCACCGTCATGGGTTCACGTTCACTCACGTCCCTATAACCTTAGGGTTTACCAACCTAGGGTCTCCTAGGTCATCCTAGACTCTCTCTTCACTTGCTCTGGTGCTCTAATACCACTTTAACTGTCACGCCCCGAGACCACTACCAATTTGGTCCGGCCCCGAGCACGTCGAACAGACGCCGAACGGACAGGACCTCCCCTGTCCGCCCAAGGCTAACCAACAGATCATGTATAAGAATTTACCCAGGAATCAATTCATAAATACACGATCACAAGGAGCACCACCAGTGCTAGCATCCAAGAGCAAGATACAAGTATGAAAATATACAAGTACATAAAGAGAGAAGGTTCTATCTATTATATTCATTCAACTTAGTACATTTAGCTCACTCTTTTACATTCTTCCAAAAATATAAATACAAGCCCTCAAACCTCACCCTATACATCATCTACTCACAAATATAAATAAGGGTAGAGCTAATACAAAAGGGTAGGTGGCTAATGCAACTAGGGTGCCGGGCCCTTACCGCGATCCTCACGCTCGCCCGGGAAGCTCGAACTCGGACCTGTAAAAAGTGGGGTGAGAACTAACATCCTTAGTTCCCAGTGGGTTCGGCCGCCGACTCCGCCGGTCCCCCCACTAGGTCCAAGTGGGCACAGGTAGATAAACAGAGAGATGGATATGGAAAGCTGTCGAAACAGATAGAAAACTATTCTACTATGCCCGAATCATAAACATATGGATGCTTGTACAATGAAATGGTAAGCAACTAACCCGTCAACATGTCCAAAAGTAAAGCTATGCATTTATTTATCAATCTCATTTACTTGTTTCTTAATCTCGTGGCTTCTCTGAAAGCTTACCTACTGCTCACTAGCCATCTCGAAGGTAGGGAGGGTCAACTCGCACTACGAACCGAGACCGTCTGCCGGGACCCAAAATAGGCAATCCCTTGGGACCCAAAATAGGCAATCCCACGTGACCAACTCCGGAGCGCACTTCTTGTGTGGGGCTTCCATCACAAGCTAAAACAGACCGTGAGCATAATCCAAGTCTCTCCATTCTAGGGTTACTACCATCATGTGGTCCATAGGCGTCGTATATATATCAAGTTCGACATGTATCACTTGTTTTCTTATACACTATCAACTAGATTGCCACTCGTCCATTGTTTACTATCGACTAGATGCCACTCGTTCTTTGTTTAACATTAGACCAACCATTGAGCCCATCTCTTTCTCTGCACTATAGGATTCACAAGTCTCGACCCAATCCTTATCGATCCACTATATCAAGTATCCAATACATGCTACGATATCATCAAGGAAAGCATAAGGAAAGGCAATGCACAATCATCCTATAATGCAATAATACAAGATGCAAGAATCGAAATGTACTAAGACATAGAAGGGGGCCCAGTTGCTTCGGGATGGTCACCACCCACCTCTTGGTGATGCCGCGATGATAGAAAACTTGACGTTGCGGTTCTTGCACGTCGCCCTAGCTCCTCGGGGCGAAGCGAGCCCTCAAGTACCCGATTCGGCGATTTCTCCGCACCCGCTCGTCGGATCGAGAAACCGACTTCGCCGACGCGTTCCGGGACCTAGCAATTAGGTTTGCGACCTATTAGATTAGATCAAAACCCTAGATTTCCAAAATCCCAATTTCGTGCCCTAGAATGGCAACGGGGAAGAAATCCGTGGTGCGAGCTTCAATTGCGAGCCCGAACCATCTATTTATCTCCTCTAGGTTCCATTCGAACCATTTCTAAGCAATAAAACCCAATCTCAAGCAATCCACCATGGATGGGTTTGAGGTTTACCTCTAAACCAAGCTCCAAGCTTGCCCTAGCTTGAAGGAGAGAGGAAAGAAGACCTTCTTCTTCTTCTTTTGGACTTCTCCTTCCACTTCTTCTTCTTTTCCTTCCTCTCTTTCTCCTCCTTCCTCTTATCCTTCTTTTCTTTCTAAAGAGAGAGAGGGAAAGAGTGTGAGATGGAAAGAGAGCAAATGAGAGGGGAAGAAGGGTCCCCAAGCCTTCATATAGGCCATTTTGCAAATAGCCCCCTCAACTTTTCATCTTCAGAACCAGCCCTCTCTGGGCATTTTTGCAGTGAGGGACCGGTCCCAGCTCGGGGAGACCGGTCCCCGAAAGCTGCACAGCCAGGCAGAGGGGATTTCGCGTTCGGGAACCGGTCCTTGCTTGAGAGACCGGTCCCCGGGAGACCGGTCCTTGTTCGAGAGACCGGTTCCCGAGAGCTGCATTCTCGGGACTTAGCCAAATTTCGGCTAGTCTCGCTGGGCCAACGTTCGGGAACCGGTCCCTGCCTGCCAGGGACTGGTCTCATCAGAGACCTCCGCAGCCCAGCCTGATGGGACCAGTCCCTCCCTGCCAGGGACCAGTCCCCGAGAGCATTTCTGCTCCAGTGCAAGTTTTGCACTAGTGCTCTCGCGGACCTTTCTTTAATGCGCTTTATGCATTAAAATCACCTTCGGACTTTCCGAAGCTTACGCACTCGACAACTGGTCGATTCTAATCGAAGTCTAATCCCCGAATTCTGAGGATTCACTTCCTTATAATAGTCTTCTCTGACTGTCCATCTGTCTGAGGATGAAACGCGGTGCTAAAATCGAGTCATGTGCCAAGTGCTTCTTGCAGGTTTTTCCAAAAATGCGAAGTAAAACGGGGATCTCAATCTGACGTGATCGACTTCGGGACCCCGTGCAACCTCACAATTTCGTCTAGGTATACCTACGCCAACTTGTCGCCCGACCAGGTGGTGTGAATCGGTAGAAAGTGTGCCGACTTGGTCATACGATCCACAATCACCCAGATCGCATCGTGGCCACCCGTCGAACGGGACAATCCGACCATGAAATCCATTGCGATATTCTCCCATTTCCAAATGGGAATAGGTAGACTTTGGAGCTTTCCCGCTAGAAATTGGCGCTTAGCCTTCACTTGCTGGCATATTAGGCACTGAACTACATAGCGCCAAATATCAGCTTTCATGCCCGGCCACCAGTACTGCATCTTTAGATGACGGTACAACTTGGTGCCGCCCGGTTGAATGCTATAAGGAGTCCGATGTGCCTCTTGCAATATTAACTTCCAGACCTCCTCGTTTTCCGGCACGCACTATCGGTTTCGAAACCGAAGCGCACCCTTAGCGTCTATACTGAAATCACCGCCGTGTACACTCTCGATGTCTCGCCGCACCTTTCGGAGATTCGGGTCTGCAGGTTGCAAACTCTTAATCTGCTCCAACAAGGTCGGCTGGACAACGAGAGCCGTAAGCATAGACGGGATTTCCGGAGCTACCACCTCAAGATCCAATCGCTCCATCTCTCTCCACAATGGCTCCTGACGTGTGACCAGCATAGCAAGATTCTCCACTGACTTCCTGCTAAGCGCGTCGGCCACCACGTTTGCTTTTCCAGGGTGGTATAGGATTGTAACATCGAAATCCTTTAGCAATTCCAACCACAGCCACTGTCACATATTGAGCTCCTTTTGTGTGAATAGGTACTTTAGACTCTTGTGGTCCGTGTATATCTCGCAACACGTGCCATACAACTAGTGCCTCCACAGCTTGAGAGCAAACACTACCGCGGCCAACTCTAAGTCGTGAACAGGGAAGTTCTTCTCATAGCTCTTCAGCTAACGGGACACATACGCGATCACTTTCCTGCCATGCATCAGCACACACCCTAAGCCCGAATGTGACGTGTCGCTATACACCACAAAGTCTTCATCTTGCACCGGTAAGGTGAGCACCGGAGTTGAAGTTAGTTTATCCTTCAACTCTTGGAAACTCCGGTCGCACTCGTCACTCCAAATGAACTTGGTCCTTTTCCGAGTCAGACGGGTAAGTGGATCCACGATCTTCGAGAATTCCTTCACAAACCGTCTATAATAACCCGCCAAACCCACGAAGCTTCGAACTTCCGTGGCGTTAGTCGGGCGAGGCCAATCCTTGATCGCCTCTACTTTTCTTGGGTCAACGAATACTCCTCCCTCGGAAATGACATGCCTAAGAAATGCAACCTCTCGAAGCCAAAAGTTGCGTTTCTTAAACTTAGCATATAGCTTCTCTTCCCAAAGGACTTGAAGCACTATTCTTAGATGCTTGACATGTTCCTCGTCGTTACGAGAATAGACCAAGATGTCCTCTATGAAGACCATGACAAATCGGTCCAAATACTCCTTGAAGACACGGTTCATTAAGTCCATGAACGCTGTCGGGGTATTAGTGAGCCCAAACGGCATGACCGTGAATTCATAGTGTCTATACCGCGTGCGAAATACGGTCTTTTGCACATCTTCTGGCTTGATCTTAAGTTGATGATAACCGGACTGTAGGTCGATCTTTGAATAAACCCGAGACCCTTGCAACTGATCAAACAGATCGTCAATCCTCGGCAACGGGTACTTGTTCTTGATCGTGACCTTGTTTAACTCGCGATAGTCTACGCAGAGTCGAAACGATCCGTCCTTCTTTCGCACAAATAGAACCGGGGCTCCCTACAGCGATACACTTGGCCGAATAAATTCCCTCTCAAGAAGATCCAACAGCTGAGCCCTCAATTCCTTCAATTCCGCCGGCGCCATCCGATACGGGGCCTTCGAGATAGGCGCGGTTTCGGGTATCAAGTCTATTACAAACTCGATCTTCCGGTCTGGCGGTATCCCCGGTAACTCCGCGGGAAACACATCCGAAAACTCTCGGACCACAGATAGTTCCTCGAGTGCCGGAGTCGTCCTCTCGACTTCTACAACGATCGCCTAATAGGCTGTACAACCGCTGTTGACTAGCTTCCTAGCTCTTGTCGCCGATACCGTGGCGGCGAAGTACGAGCTTCTACAAGCCCGGTAGACGAACTCTTCCTAGCCCGGTTTGCGAAACGTAATCACATTACTTCTGCAGTGAATAGTCGCATAGTACTTCGAGAGCCAATCCATTCCTAGAATGACGTCGAAGTCTTTCAACTTCTTGAACACCATCATATGGATGGGCATTATCCAGTCGCCCTACTGCACCGGACAAGACGAACACTCCTTACGGACTAGAAAATCACGTCCGGGGCCCGATACTCTCCAAGTGCTTTTACTCTCTTGTAGCTCTATGTCATGCGTGTGTGCAAATGACTTACTGATAATGAATGTGTAGCATCTGTATCAAACATAGCCCTGGAGCGAACTCCATCAATTAAAACCATACCTGCGAGCACATGTCGATCCTCCACCTCGGCAGGTTCCTCGGCTTGAGTTTGGGCGGCGAATACCCGCCCGCTCGCAACCGATCTCGTCGCCTCAGGTTGGCGTGGTACCATCGCGCGTCCAGTCGATGACGCAGCAGGTGGGACTCCTCCATAATGCGCCGGAGTCGCCGGAGCCGACTCGACCGAAGGGGCGAGTGAAGCTCTCACTGGACAGTAGCGGCTGATATGGCCCGCCTGTCCACACGTGAAGCACTTCCCCTTCCATTTATCACACGTCCTCGGCTCGTGGTTTCCACCACAGATTGTGCACTGCTGCGGTCCGCGGCTCTTGGATTGCGTTCGCGGGTACTTCGGGGGCTTCCTTGACTTGGTTTGAGCTCCCGAGCTACTCTGAGCCTGCTTCTTACCACCGTCCTTCTCGGACGCCTCTCGCTCCTCCCGGATGTGAGCATTTCCTTTCTTCGCCCACAACGCTCTGTTGAGCACCTCCGCGAAGGTAGTGAGCTTCAAAATGTGCACCGCCCGGTAGATATCAGCCCGGAGCCTTCGCTCGAACCAATCGGCTCGATCTCTATCATCCCGCACTACGTCGGGGACGCAGTCAATGATGTGAGAGAACTCCCGCTCATACTCTACCACCATGCGGTTCCCTTGCTTCAGCTTTCAAAACTACTCTTGCCGCTTCTTCTTCTCGCTGTCGGGGAAATAGTTAACATAGAACAACCCCCGGAACTCCTCCCACGTCAACGGCGGAAGGTCGGAAGCTCGGTTTCTCTTGATTCGCTTCCACCAAACCTTTGCCGTCCGCTCCAAACAATGAGTGGCGAGGCAGACCTTGTCCCTCTCCAAGGTGTAGAGGTCCTCGAACAAGGTCTCCATTGAGTCCACCCACAACTCAACCATCCACAGCTCGACCTTCTCCCCCTCAAGGTCGGTGGGTTGAATTTTCGAAACNACGTCAACGGCGGAAGGTCGAAAGCTCGGTTTCTCTTGATTCTCTTCCACCAAACCTTCGCCGTCCGCTCCAAGCAGTGAGTGGCGAGGTAGACCTTGTCTTTCTCCAGCGTGTAAAGATCCTCGAACAAGGTCTCCATTGAGTCCACCCACAACTCAACCATCCACAGCTCGACCTTCTCCCCCTCAAGGTCGGTGGGTTGAATTTTCGAAACTTCTCGAGAGCTGCAAGCACGCGCTCCCTCTCTACTTCCTCGGCCGTCGCATCGAGTGTCGTAGAACCCGACGCCGCCGGAGGAACACTCGCCGGCGGGGGACGTGCCGCCACCGGAATAGTCGCAATGCCCTCGCCCTTAGCCGCCATAGGTGCACGTGCCGAGGGTGCGGGCTGGTCACGGCCCCCTGTTGCCGTTGCAGCCGCTGCCGCTAAATGCCGCTCCATAAGCACTTGGAGCTGCTCGAACCTACTCTCCTGGCGCTGCACCACACCAGCCAGTGCGGTCATTTGTGCCCGTAACTCCTGCATCTCGCTAGATCCAGCTTGCTCGGGCACCTCAGGAGGTGGTGCCGGAATGGATCTACGTGTATAGCGTCTTGGGGACATTAGCTCCTGCAACACAACAAATGGGTTAATCATCTTAACCCGATGATCTCGTCGCATACTTTATTTAACGCAACACAACTCCGCCGTCAGCGGAGGCACACAAGTGTATTAGTTCTAACTCTTAGGGTCGTGTTGTCAGCCGCCAACACAAACTCCTCGAGCGCAGAACTAACACCGCTCGGATCTATCTCTAGCCACACTAGAGATCTATGCTCGATCCGACCCAATCGGATTCTTCCTCAACCGATATAGGTTTACGTTTCTCTCACGCAACTATACAACCCTAGGGTTTACCGTCCTAAGGTCTCCTCGGTCCATCCTAGACTCTCTCTTTACTTGCTCTGATACCAACAACTGTCACGACCCCGCCCCGAAACCCTTATCAATTTGGCACGGTTCGGGCGCGGCGGACGGACGCCGAACGGATAGCACCTCTCCTATCCGCCCAAGGCTAAACAATTAGATCATGTACAAGAATTTGCCCAGGAGAATACATTCATTACATACATGATCGACTAAAAGAACACAAGTGCTATCCAACTAAGAGCAAGGACCACAAGTAAAATGCAAGTGTATAAAGAGAGAACTATCTAGTAATTACAACCATTCAACATTTACATCATTTGATTACATTAGATTTTCATCTTCCAAAATGTAAATATATGTTTATCCTCAAAGTACATGGTAGCTCTCCAACAACTGTCCAAAATACATAATGTCTAGTACGCGTGGGTACTCTAATGCATAAAGGAAAGCTACTAACTAACTCACTTAGGGCGCTATGCCCTTGCTGCGATCCTCGCTCAGCTCGCCCCTGTGTGTACCTGTACCCCAAAACCACATGGGGTGAAAACTATATAAATATAGTTCCCAGTAGGTTCGGCCGCCGACTCCGCCGGTTTTCCCACTAGGTCTAAGCTGGCACAGATAGAGAGGTAGATAGATAGATAGAGAAATAAACTACAACTACTTTATCATGCCACCAATGATAGCAATGCATGCAACAACTACTATCATGCTAGTATCATGTCATGAGTATAGAAAAGTACATAGCAATGCAATCTACAACATACACTATGTCTACTAAAGGTAATAATGCAAGTCTACTATACATTTCATGTTTATTACCCAATCTACTTGGCTAACCCGTAGGTTATGCCCTCGACTCACTCTCAATCTCATAGGTGAGGAGAAGCTGCACTCGCACACCGAGACCGTCTGCGGGACAACTACGTCTACCCTTAGTGTCACGCCCCCGACCGCACTACCCAAAGACGATACCAATTTGGTCCGTTTCGAGGGCGGCGTGCGTGATGCCGAACGGACAGAGTCTCCCCTGTCCGCCCAAGGCTAACCAACTAGATTATGTACAACAAGTCCCCAGGGATACAACTTGAGTTCATACACAATCAAACGACGATAATCGAGAGCACAAATAGTGCTACAACCAACTAGAGCAAGCGATACAAGTAAAATCATACAAGTATACAAAAGAGAGAAACTTACCTATTTAAACATAAACTAGGACATATAAAATCTTTCCCAACATCATTAGCTTTAAACCTTTAAATACTCAACATGTATTCTTTCATCAAATATTATAATACATCAAATGTAGGTACCGAAACTTCTAAAAATTATGAATTACCGATTTGGGATGTAATATTGCGGATTTTAGATAAAAAAAGGGAAATTAAATAAAATAGTATGAGATACCTATTTTTATTAATTTAGAGGAAGTGAATATATAAGTTGGAATGACACCGTGTTAGATAGGAATCAAAGCGTAAAACAGAAGATTTTAATTTTCCTGAGAACACGGGAGCAGATAAATTAGCAGAAAATGACAGTCTTCAGAAGATTATGAAAGACTGGCGGGATGCCAAAATATATTTTAATAAGGCCTAGATTTAAAGTTTATATTTTTCTGACCACGCTAGAGTGAGAAAATAAAATCCGAAAGACCCATCTGATAAAGCTTGCAGTTTTCGACAGTTTTTCGGTGACTCAAACGGGTCTAAATGAAAAGATTAAATATTCTTTGGACTTAATTAGTAAACGAGCGTGCCTGTCAATTTGAGCTCAAACGGTATTCAGGGAGCTCCGCGAAAGATATTCGATTTGAGCCTGCACTGATGTGAAATAGTGTAATGCTACATTGAGGTTTGACTATAAGTAGAGTACTAGGCTTCTTCCTTCCTCCTCAGCTGCAGCCAGCACAGCATCAACGCACTTGTGAAAGGGAGAGAAACCGTCTCTTCTCTCTCTAAATATCTCTCTCATCTCTCTATCTTTCGCCAAATTCGCTGGCGTTGGTGGAGATCGAGCTTACGAACGAGCGTGGAGGCGACGGGATTGACTTCGTGCACCATTGGCGGACCTGTTTTGATATTACAAAACTCGGAGAGTAAATATCGTCTTTAGTCCAAATTGACGCAAAGTGCGAGCTGTAGCACTTCGGAAAGTCCGAAGGTGTTAAAATGATCAAAAGTGAGTTGTGGAAGGTTTTCGAGAGCTAAAGAATCAAATTCTGCAAAACTGCAGATTTTCAGCTCTCGGGGACCGGTCCCTAAAGGGAGAGACCGGTCCCCGAAAACGTATGAAATGAGACAGCCGAAAAATCGGCTAAGTCCTGGAAGGATAGCTCTCGGGAACCGGTCTCTGCCTGAGAGACCGGTCCCCCAGAGACCGGTCCCATAAGGAGAGACCGGTTGCTCTGCGCGCAGCAGCTCTGGCTGCGCTGGGACAACGTTCGGGAACCGGTCCCTGCTCGGGGAGACCGGTCTCTGCCTGCGAAAACCGCCCAGCTCGGGCAGTGTAATAAAGTGGAAGTTGAGGGGTTTATTAGCATTTTTGCAACCCATTGAGCTATGTTAGGGGGCTGAGGGGTTTTTCCTCTCATTCCACTCCCTCTCACACTCTCTCCTCTCTTTCTCTCTCTAGAAGACAAAGAAGGAGAAGAAGAAGAAAGGAAGAAAAGAAGGAGAAGAAGGAGAAGAAAGTGAGGAAGAAGATCAAGGAGCTAAAGGAGCTGCATCTTCTTCCTCTCTAGTGCAAGTTAGGGCAAGCTTTGAGGTAGGCTTTTCCCCTTTTCATGATTACTCCCAAACTAGGGTTTGGATAAACCTAAAATTGGTTTTTATGGAGTTTTTAGAGTATTTGAAGCTTTCTTTTTGCTTCTTTAGAGATCAAAATCTAGATTTGCTATAGAGGTAAGCTTGGACCACCTCTAATGGTGAAATCTAATCTAGGGTTTTGGAAAGCCTAAGAATGGTTCTAATGGACTAAGTAGAGTGTAATGAAGCTACTTTTGCTTCTCTTTGAGATCAAACCCTAGGTTTGATACATGTGTTGGAGCTAGGGCACCAAATTGGGGCTTTTGCTCATGAGGGTTTCTAAGTGCAATTGACCCTCCAAAAACCTAATTGGGGGTGTTTCCGACGCGTGGGTGCGCTCGGATTAACGTTACGAAAAGTCAAAGTAAAGTTACGAGCAAAATGGCCTAATAAGGGTTCGTTTTGCCGCAGGTAAAGAACGAAGCATCAAAAAATCTCAAGAAAATCATCGGAGCACCTTTGAAAGCCTACGAGGTGGGTGGTGCTTTTCAAACTCATTGAAATTCTCTCTATGCCTAATGTGTCATTCTTTGAGCATATGTTCTATATATTGTTGCATGCATTTTAGGGCAAAGTAATGATGAAATGTGATGATTGCATGATTGTGAGCACAACTTGCATAATGAGATGGTTGAGAACCTAATAATGTCGAAACCCTAGATGTATGCATGAGAGAAAATGTGAGTACCCAAAGTGAGCAAAAGAACCGAGTGGCACAATGACATAGATCGAGAGGCATTTGAAAATGTAAAGTAAAGAGACACTAGAGATAGTGTGAGGTAAAGAACCAATGTAATGTAAAGAATGCTGAAAATGATAATGCTTAAAGTTAACGCAATGTGGGAAGTAAAGAACGTGAAATGCTAGAGGTAGCCAAAAGTAAAGAATGTAAAGAATATAATTGCTAGAGTTAGCAAAAGTAAAGGACAAAGTAAAGAATGTGATTGCATGAGTTTGCAACATAAAGTAATATAATGAACACTAGAGCTAGTGTAAAGTCAAGATTGAACTTATAAATCCTATGAGTTAAGGATATGATCATGCTTGCTATGAGTTCCGTGCTCGAGGGCGGTCGCTCCCCCTCGGGCGATGCGCTCCGGAGTTATGCATCCGGGTTGGAGTAGACCCGAAAGGACGGTCCTAGCTGGTGAGTTCCTGCGATGATGGACTTAATGTGAAGCAAGTTAATGTGGCGAAGCCCCCGGGTTAGCCTTAATGATTAAAGAACAAAGAACAAAGAGCAAAGAGTAAAGAACAAAGCACAAAGTAAAGTCAAAGAATGAAAGAATTTGCATAATCTGCATTTATCTAATGTTGAGCATACTTCTTGCTTATTGTTCAGGCATATTAGCATCAT
>NW_017890614.1:0-2281 GCF_001540865.1 Ananas comosus | reverse complement strand
ATTCCCGGGGCGGAACCAGTTTCGAAGGCTCCGTATAGAATGGCACCGGTGGAGTTAAAGGAGCTAAAAGGTCAATTACAAGACTTGCTCGATAAGGGCTTCGTGAGGCCGAGTGTGTCACCGTGGGGAGCTCCGGTGCTATTTGTGAAGAAAAAGGATGGCACACTTCGACTCTGCGTAGATTATCGCGAGTTGAACAAAGTGACGATAAAGAACAAGTACCCGTTGCCAAGGATTGATGATCTGTTCGATCAGTTGCAAGGGTCCAAGGTGTATTCGAAGATTGATCTCCAATCGGGGTATCATCAATTAAAGATCAGGCCGAAGGATGTGCACAAAACAGCGTACCGTACGCGGTATGGCCATTATGAGTTCACGGTAATGCCGTTTGGGCTTACTAATGCCCCGGCAGCGTTTATGGACTTGATGAATCGAGTCTTTAGACCGTTGTTGGATCGATGCGTCGTGGTATTTATAGACGACATGTTGGTTTATTCGAAAAGTGAGGAGGAGCATGAAGAGCATCTGAGAGCTGTGTTGCAAATACTCAGACAAGAGAAGCTCTATGCAAAGTTAAAGAAATGTGACTTTTGGCTAAGGGAGGTCACATTCTTGGGTCATGTAGTATCGGGCGACGGAGTCTCGGTAGACCCGAAGAAAGTGGAGGCGATCAAGGATTGGCCTCGCCCAACGAATGTAGCGGAGGTCCGCAGTTTTCTTGGACTGGCGGGCAACTATCGGCGGTTCGTGGAGGGGTTTGCCAAAATAACTACTCCACTAACGCGCCTCACGCATAAAGGAGTAAAGTACGTGTGGAGCGACGATTGCGATCGAAGCTTCGAGGAGTTAAAGAACAGGTTGACGTCGACCCCGGTGCTTGCCTTGCCGACTCCGGGAGAGACTTTTGTAGTGTATAGTGATGCCTCTTATGTTGGTCTCGGGTGTGTATTAATGCAAAATGGGCGAGTTATTGCATATGCATCGCGCCAGTTGAAGAGTTATGAGAAGAACTACCCGATTCACGACCTCGAGTTAGCCGCGGTGATCTTCGCGCTAAAGCTTTGGAGGCATTACTTGTATGGTGAACATTGTGAGGTATACACCGATCACAAGAGTCTAAAGTACTTGTTCACCCAGAAAGAGTTGAATATGCGACAGCGGCGGTGGTTAGAGCTGCTAAAGGACTATGATGTCACTATACTATACCACCCCGGAAAAGCCAATGTTGTGGCCGATGCTCTAAGTAGAAAATCGGCGGAGAACTTAGCGACGGCAATTACGCCTCAGCCGCTATTACAAAAGGAAATGCAAAGATTTGGGTTGGAAGTGGTAGCGCCGGGAGTGCCGGCTACACTTGCCACACTAGTTGTGCAACCGACCCTATTTGAGAGAATCAAAGAGTTACAAGCTTCGGATCTTTATCTCCAAAAGGTTCGAGATGATGTTGAGAGCGGTAAAGCCGAAGATTTTGGCGTTGGAGCTGATGGCGCACTACGATTTCGAAATCGATGGTGTGTGCCAAAGGATGATGAGTTACGAAGGGCGATTATGCAAGAAGCGCACCAATCTCCCTATAGTATACACCCCGGCGGCACTAAAATGTACAAGGACTTGAAAGAGCACTATTGGTGGCCGGGTATGAAAAGAGATATTGGGGAGTTTGTGGCGCAATGTCTAACGTGCCAACAAGTGAAAGCAGAGCGCCGATTTCCGGCGGGAAAGCTACAAAGTCTACCAATATCCGTTTGGAAATGGGAGAACATAGCAATGGACTTTGTTACCGGTTTGCCTCGATCGCAAGGCGGACACGATGCGATATGGGTGATAGTGGATCGATTGACAAAGTCGGCACACTTCTTGCCGATACATACTACGTGGTCGGGAGACAAGCTAGCGCAAGTTTATCTCGACGAGGTTGTGAGACTTCATGGGGTTCCAGTATCGATCGTGTCGGATCGCGACCCCAGGTTCACATCCCATTTTTGGAAGAGTTTGCAAGACGCGCTAGGCACGCGGCTCGATTTTAGCACGGCGTTTCATCCCCAGAGTGATGGACAATCAGAGCGGACGATACAAATCCTTGAGGATTTGCTTCGAGCGTGTGTGCTAGATTACAAAGGAGGATGGCATGATTTCTTGCCTATGGCGGAGTTTGCCTACAATAATAGCTACCAAGAGAGCATAGCAATGGCGCCTTTTGAGGCACTGTACGGACGTAAGTGTCGTTCTCCTATCCATTGGAGCGACGTGGGCGAGAGAGCGGCTCTTGGCCCTGATGTGG
>NW_017890613.1:41318-43824 GCF_001540865.1 Ananas comosus | reverse complement strand
AAGAAGAAGTATTCTCCTTGTTGTAGCAAATTTAGACATTTACTATTCTGATACTCCTAAGATGTCTTTATATTGCTTTTGTTTTTTGTTGCCTTTTTAGAACGCCCTTATATGTTGTATGACATAATGGCGGTCTGGGCACGCGCCCGGGCGGGCATTCCGCTAAGTCCTGGCGGAACTAGTGACTCGGTAGAAGTAATCTCGTTAGGACCGAACGGGACGGTGGGTAGTTTACTTGGATACGACCCGTGCCTGGCCATTCTTCAGTCGGACTGTGAGCCTGGGCTCCTTTTTTGCAGGCCGCAAGCCAGCTGTGTTAGTTGACAGGCGTCCCAGTACCCTACGGTTAGGGGCCAGCAGGTTCCTGGTCAATGGACGGATAGTCGAGTTTAGGCCCCGGGTGTATATATATATACCGAAATTGAAAAAAATAAATATCGAACTTTAGTCCCCAAATTGACCAAAGTGCGAGGATCGAACACTTCGGAAAAAGTCCCCGAAGGGTGGTTAAATATAATGAACAAAAGTGATTGTGGATAGGTTTTCGGAGAAGCTAACAGAAATCAATATTCCCCTGCGAAACCTGGCAAAAAAAGAGATTTTCAGCTCTCGGGGACCGGTCCCTGAAGGGAGAGACCGGTCCCCGAACGCGTGCAGAATGAGACAGCCGAAAAATCGGCTAAGTCCTGGAAGGATGGCTCTCGGGAACCGGTCTCTGCCTGAGAGACCGGTCCCCCAGAGACCGGTCCCATCGGAGAGAGACCGGTCGCATCGCGCGCAGCGACTCTGGCTGCGCAGGGTGGACGTTCGGGAACCGGTCCCTGCTCGGGGAGACCGGTCTCTGCCTGCGAAAACTGCCCAGTTCGGGCAGTGTATTAAAGTGAAAGTTGAGGGGTTTATTTGCATTTTGGCAACCCATTGAGTATAGTAATGGGGTAAATGAGATTTTCTCTCATTTTCACCCCCTCAAACACTCTCTTCTCTCCCTCTCTCTCTCTAGAAGACAAAAGAGAAGAAGAAGAAAGAAAGAAAAGAAGGAAAAGAAGAGGAAGAAAGTGGAGAAGAAGAAGAAGAAGTGAAGAAACTCCTTCTCCTTCATCTCTAGCTTGAAGAAAAGGCAAGCTTTGAGGTAAGCTTTGCCCTTTTTCATGTTAACTCCTAAACTAGGGTTTTGGAAAACCTAGAAATGGTTTTTATGGAGCTTTTGGAGTATTGGGAGCTTTTCTTTTGCTTCATTTGAGATCAAAGCCATGGAAATGGAGAAGCTTGAGATGAGCTTCATCACCTCTCATGGTGAAACCCTAAGTAGGGTTTTGATTTGTCTAAAGATGGTTCTAATGGATTATTTAGAGTGTAATGAAGCTACTTTTGCTTCCCAATGAGATCAAACCCTAGGTTTTATATATGCATTGGAGCTAGGGCACCAAATTGGGGCTTTTGCTCATGAGGGTTTCTAAGTGCAATTGACCCTCTAAAAACCTAATTGGGGGTATTTCCGACGCGTTGGTGCGCTCGGAATAGCATTTCGTAAAGTCAAAGTAAAGTTATGAGCAAAATGGCCTTATAAGGGTTCGTTTTGCCGCAGGTAAAGAACGAAGAATCTAAAAATCCCAAGAAAATCATCGGAGCACCTTTGAAAGCCTACAAGATGGGTGGTGCTTTCCAAACTCATTGAAATTCTCTCTATGCCTAATGTGTCATTCTTTGAGCATAAGATCTATATAAATTGTTGCATGTATTTTAGGGTAAAGTAATGATGAAATGGGATGATTGCATGATTGTGAGCACAACTTGCATGATGAAATGGTTGAGAACCTAATAATGTCAAAACCCTAGATGTATGCATGAGAGAATGTGAGCACCCAAAGTGAGCAAAAGAACAGAGTGGCACAATGACATAGATCGAGTGACATTTGAAAAAATGTAAAGTAAAGAGACACTAGAGTTAGTGTGATGCAAAGAACCAATGTAACGTAAAGAATGATGAAAATGACAATGTTGAAAGTTAAAGTAATGTGGGGAATAAAGAATATAATTGCTAGAGTTAGCAAAAGTAAAAGAAATGTAAAGAATGTGATTGCATGAGTTTGCAATATAATGTGATGTAATGAACACTAGAGCTAGTGTAAAGTCAAGATTGAACTTATAATCCTTTGAGTTAAGGATATGATCATACTTGCTAAGAGTTCCGTGCTCGAGGGTGGTCGCTCCCCCTCGGGCGATGCGCTCCGGAGTTATGCATCCGGGTTGGAGTAGACCCGTAAGGACGGTCCTAGCTGGTGAGTTCCTGCGATGATGGACTTAATGTGAAGCAAGTTAATGTGGCGAAACCCCCGGGTTAGCTTTGAGATTAAAAGAATAAAGAGCAAAGAACAAAGTGTAAAGAACAAAGAACAAAGAGTAAAGTAAAAAGAATAAAGAAATTGCATAATCTGCATTTATTCAATGTTGAGCATATCCCTTGCTTTTGTTCAGGCATATTAGCATCATGTTATAGATTGGTTAC
>NW_017890613.1:38631-40197 GCF_001540865.1 Ananas comosus | reverse complement strand
GTAGTGCGGCAACAAGCGGAGTCTGTTCAACGCCAAGGGGAACAGATTCATCGGCTCCAGGAGACCTTGGAGCGCCAGCAGGCGGCGGCAGCCCAGGCGGGCATCGAGCATGTCGCGCCCCCTGTGGTAGTGCCGAGTGTTGTTGAGGGAGCGGCGGCAGCGGCAGCGGTTCCAGTTACGGTAGTACCGGCCGGATCGGGAACCTCAAATCCCGATAGTGCGGCGGTAGATGCGGAGCGAGAGCGCACTCTGGCGGCTCTCATACAGTTCAAGAAGTTCGACCCACCTACCTTCGAGGGCGGTTTGGTGGAGCCAGCGATCGTGGAGTCGTGGATCGACTCAATGGAGACGCTCTTCGAGGACCTCAATACCTTAGAGAAGGATAAAGTGTACCTCGCCACCCATTGTCTAGGGAAGGCGGCGACGGTGTGGTGGAAGCGAGTGAAGCGGGATCGTCCTACCGATCTCCCGCTCATGCTTTGGGAAGAGTTCAAGAGAGCGGTATTCGCGAACTACTTCCCCGACACGACGAAGCGGAAGTTGCAAGACAAGTTTCGCAAGTTGAGACAAGGCGATCGATCGGTGGGAGAGTATGAGCAAGAATTCTCCCACATTATTGACTGCGTTCCCGATGTTGTTCGTGATGATCGGGACCGGGCGGATTGGTTCTTGCGAGGACTCCAACCCCGGATTTATGAGAAAGTACAGATCTTGAAGCTGTCGACCTTTGCGGAGGTCTTTGATAGAGCTTTGTGGGCGGAGCATGGTAGCGCCTACGTGCGTGAAGAAAGAGAAGCTGTTGCCGAGTCCAAGGACAAAGGCAAGAAAAGAACGGCGGGCGGTGCCGGGGGCCGGCCAAATGCTAAGAAACCCCCTCGGTATCCCCGACAGCAGTCGAGGAACTGGAGACCACCTCGATGCATCATATGTGGCGGAGAGCACAAGGTGTCGACTTGCCCGCAGCGCGACGGCAAGTGTTTCAAGTGCGGCCAACCGGGACATCTTATCCGGGAGTGCCCGTCGTGGACGTCATCTGCTCCAACGGCGGCTTCAACACCGTCTACCCCGAGACAGCTTGCGGGGTTGCCACCGGCGATGTCGGCTAGACGCGCGTCATCACCGCGTCAGCCGGAGGGATCGAGAGCTCCTAGCGGTCGAGTTTTTGCCGCTCAGGTGGAGGGGCAACAACCTGCAGCACCCGACGACGTCGTGGCAGGTATAATTGTGATTAAAGGCACTAGAGCTAGAGCTGTGTTCGACACAGGCGCATCTCATTCGTTCATTAGCGCTTCATTTGCTAAAACGCATGGCATAGAGATGGTATACAATGAGGATTATTGGTGGGTGAATGCTCCAGAGCATTCATTCAGTGTCCATAACGAGTGTTTGGCGTGTCCAGTGCAAATAGGCGATTGGATTATGCCGATTGATCTGCTAGTGCTAGATCAGATGTGGGGATTTGATGTTATCTTGGGGACCAACTGGCTCTCCAAGTACTATGCGGTGATAGATTGTGAAAGCAAGGTGATCACTTTTCGTGAGCCTAATCAAGAAGAGTTAGTCTAC
>NW_017890613.1:0-35227 GCF_001540865.1 Ananas comosus | reverse complement strand
ATCATAGTTTTTCTAACTAGATGCCACTTGTCATAGTTTTCTAAACTAGATGCCACTCGTCAATTTGACTCATTATCAACACTAGTTTCATCGTACTAGTTCTTTAGCAACATAAGCATTGATCATCTCATATAGGGTCTAGGTTTCCATCAAACAATCATCATGCATACTAGATCATAAACCAACCAAGCAAAATATATTTATTGAACTACTAGCATGCAAGTATAAGCAACAATAATCATTTTCTAACCCTGTATGTTTATGCACAATATGCAAATAGATCAATGAAACTTAGACATAGAAGGTGGCCCGATGACTTCGGTATGGCACTCCCCCACCTTGGGTGATGCCGAAAACACTCCGAGACGCGTTCTCGTGCTAGCCTTGTCGCCGCTTAATTTTTCGTTGGGTTAACTTTAACCCTTTAGCGCATCAAATGGCGATATCTTCGTGCCCACTCGTCGGATCGACGAACCGTCTTCGCCTACGCGTTTATAAGCATAGGAATTAGGTTTCTAACCCCTCAAAAGAGATCAAACCTCACTATTTACAAAATTCCCAAAATCTAACCATAGGGTTAGGATCCATGAGAAGCTATGGATTCTAGCTTCATTGTGAGCTAAATCCATAATCTCTAAGCTCATTAGGTTCCATTTGAACCATCAAAAGCAACGAAAACCATCCAAACCCTAGAAATCACAAGTTACCATGAAAGGGGTTGAGGCTTACCTCTAGGGTTTGCTCCAAAGCAAGCCCTAAGCCAAGGATGAGGTGAAGAAGAGCTCCAAGATCTTCTTCTCCTTCTTCTCCTTCCTTTTCTTCCTCTCTTTTTCCTTCTTTTTCCTCTCTTTTTCCTTTTCTCCTTCTTCTCCTTCTATTCGGTTAGAGAGAGAGAGAGCTAGAGAGAGAGTGAGCTGGGGAGAGTGAGAGAGGAGAGAGCTGAGAGTGAGAGGGATATAACCTCTATTGTAACAAAATGCTAAAAAGCCCTCCATTTAACAGATTTTGCAACTTAACCCGCTGCCTGCGCGCTCTTGTACCGGTACACGGGATCTTGTACCGGTACAAGGCCCTAAACCGAGCGCGAACCGAGCCTCGGGTCAATCTATTTCGCAGAGCTTGTACCGGTACAAGCCAGCCTTGTACCGGTACAGCGCCTGAAGCCGAGAGCTACGCAGCCTGCTGCGATGGCTGTACCGGTACAGCCATCACCCTTGTACCGGTACAGCAGCTCCAGAATGCCGATTTTCGATCTGTTTCGATTTTTTTTCACGTCCAATAACGCTAAAACTATTCCAACACTTTTGGAACTCATTTTTACTCTTCCAAATATGTTGAAATACCGAATGGAACTTGTCCAAATCGTTTAATCGCCCACTTTGGCCCATTTGGCCAAAGTTAGCCAATATCGTCGGATTTCGATATCTTACATTCTCCACCCCTTAAAAGGAGTTTCGTCCTCGAAACAACTCAACTTTTAACTCGAACTCAAACACTTACCTCAGTCCTCAAACAAGTGAGGATGATTCGCTTTCATCTGATCCTCAAGCTCCCAAGTGGCTTCACGATCGTCGTGATTGCTCCACCGAACCTTAACATAGGGAATTTCTCGATTCCTTAGCTTACGCACCTCTCGAGCCAAAATCTCTACCGGAAACTCTTCATAGCTCAAGTCATCTTGAAGTTCCGGCAGCTCATATAGCATCGCATGCTCGGGGTCGTGAATATACTTGCGAAGGTTGGAGACGTGGAACGCAAGCTTTGGGGGCAATGCAAGTCGATACGCCACCGTCCCAACCCGCTCTAAAATCTCATAGGGCCCAATGTAACGAGGACTCAGTTTTCCTCGCACCCCAAATCGCTTCACGCCTCGCATCGGCGAAACCTTCAAGAATACGCGGTCACCTACCGCGAACTCCAAATCTCGCCGGCGTCTATCCGCATAGCTTTGCTGTCTCGACTGCGCCGTGAGCAATCTTTTGCGAGCAAGGCGGACTTTCTCTTCCGCTTCCCGCAACACATCGGGGCCGAACTCCGCGCGCTCACCTACGACGCTCCAATGTATAGGAGATCGGCATACCCGTCCATAGAGGGCCTCAAACGGTGCCATCTCCACACTAGCATGATAACTGTTGTTGTAGGCGAACTCGGGCCATCGTTAGGTGGTCACAGTCCAACTTCCTTTATAGTCAATGACACGACCGTCGCAATCATACCTCCAGAGTTTGGAAATAGTCCCTTTCTGTTTGGCCATCAGTCTGAGGAATGAACGCAGAGCTATAAATCGACGCCTGGGCCAAGGGCTTCCTCAGGCTCTTCCAGAAATGCAATGAACCGGGTCCCGATCCCCGACACGATTGCGATGTTTCGGCACCCATGCAGTCTCACTATCTCTCGTCTAGAGTATACCTGCGCTAACGTTGTCACCCGACAGTGTGTGAATTCGGGCAAGAAATGGAGCGACTTCGTCCAATCGGTCCACAATGTCAACCCAAATTGCATCGTGGCTGCCCTTTAGGAGGCAAGCCGACCACGAAGTCCAGTCGAGATATCTCCATTCCCAAACCGGGATTGGTAGACTTTGAAGCTTTCCCGCTGGGAATCGATGCTCGGCCATTCACTGTTGGCTAGGTTAGGCACTTTGCACAAAAGCGTCCAATGTCCGCCGTTTCATTCCGGCCACACAATAGTGTGCATTTTAGGCCTTGATTACATCTTGGTGCCGCCGGGTGGCCCGCATAAGGCAGAACCACGACCTTGAGTATAAGCTTGCGAAGCTCTTCATCGGCGGTACACACTTACGGTTCCGAAACCGAAGCGTACCATCCGGGCGTCTAACATTGAACCTCGCCACCATGACCATTCCCTCGATGTCGGCGCACCTTTGGAGTTCTGGGTCCGCGTTGCAGATCTTTTAAATCCTCTCCAAACAAGGTCGGTTGGAACAACGGTGCGCATCAACTGAATCGGCGACCCTCGGGAGCACCCCCCTGTCAAGGTCCCAAAAATCGTCCATATCCAGCCTAGGGATTTTTGCTGGTACATCAAGAAGCGAGGTTTCTTCGGCCGTGCTTCCTACTCACGCATCAGCGACGCACAATTGGCGTTTTCCCGGGTGGGTAAAGGATATCAACATTCATAATCTCTTAAGCAATTCCAACTCAACGCGCCGCTGTCGGCATATTGAGCTCTTCTGTTGAACAGGATACTTCAAGGCTCTTATGTCGGTGTAGATCTCTGCAATGAGGCAACCGTATAAAGATAATGTCTCCAAAAGCTTTCAAGGCAAAGATTCACCGCCGCCATCTAGAATCATGAAATGGGGTACTTCTTTCATAGCCTTTCCCACTGACCAGGATGCATAAGCAATAACCTTCCGCCCTGCAACAAGCACACACCCAACCCAAATAAGAAGCATTCACTGTAGACGCATAGTCCTGTCCTTGCCACGCGGTAAACGCGAGTACCGGAGTCCGAAGTTAACCTTTGCTTCAACTCTTTTAAGCCCGGTCACACTCGTGCTCCAACAAACTTGATGCCTTTTGGGTCAAACGGTAAGTGGAGTCCACAATCTTCGAGAACCCCTCCACAAACGTTGATAATAACCGACTGGCCACAAAACTAACGGACACTCGGTAACATTCGTCGGCGCGGCCAATTCTCAATAGCCTCAATTTTTCCTGCGGTCAAACTGAACTGCACCTCGAAAATAATTCATGGCCCGAGAAAACCACTTCCCTGAGGGCCAAAAGTCGCATTTCTTTAGCCTTTGCCTACTAACTTCTTCTCCGAAGGATTTGAAGTACCGTGCGCAATGCTCCGCGTGCTCCTCGTCGCTACGCGAATATACCAAAAGGTCGTCTATAAGACTACGACAAAATGCAGGTCCCAAGCACGGTCCTGGAACACTCAGCGTTCATCAAGCTCCATGAACGCGTTGGGCCGGAGGTATTTGTATAGGCCCAAACGGCAAATCACCGGTGACTCGTAGTGTCCGATAACGCGTGGCGAAACGCCGTCTTCTGAACTCGTTCTGGCCTGAATCTTTAACTGGTGATACAGACTGAAGGTCATTTAGAAATACACTCGCGACCGGGCCTGCAATGATCAACAGAGTCATCGATTACGGGGTGCGGTACTGTTCATTTCACCGTGACCCTGTTCACTCGCGGTTAATCCACGCAAAGCGCAAAGGATCCATCTTTTCTTGCGCACAGAATAATACCGGGCAACCCCCGGCGAAACGCTCGGCCAACAATCCTTGTCGAGAAATTCCTCAATTGATCATCTCAACTCCCTTAGCTCGGGCGGCGCATCGATTACGGGGCCTTAGAAATCGGCGCAAGGTGCTCAGGGTACTAAAGTCAATCATGAACTCGATCTCCGGTCCGGCGGCATACCGGTAACTCCGCGGGAAAACACATCGGGAACTCTCGCACAACCGCCAACTCCTCTAGGATTGGAACGGCGTCGATCAATCTCCAAAACGTCGCCAAATAAGCCATGCAACCGCTGTTTCACCAGCTTCCTCGCTCTAGTCGCCGATACTCATCGCGCGAAGACACGAGCTCTTGCAAGCTCGATAGGTGAACTCCTCTGTCCGCGGCTCGCCGAAATGTGATAACTCGAGTCGGGCAATCGATCGATACATAGTAGCATCGAGAGCCAATCCATTGCCCAATATGACATCAAATTCCTTCAACTTCTTGAGCACCAACAAGTCGATCGGCATTACCCAGTTTATTCACTTGCACTGGACATGCAAGCATCGCTTCCTAACCATAAAACGATCGCCCGGGGCCCTTAACATGCCACACGTCTCCCAGGACAATACTCAATATCATGCGCTCGTGCAAATGACCGACTAATAAATGAGTGTGATGCGGCCAGTATCAAATAAAGCTCTAGCTCGAACATCTTTAACCAAAATTATACCTGCCACAAATTGCGCTCATCGGCCGCTGAAGGCTCCTCCATATGAACGGAGCGGCATACATCTCCCTCCCGTCGGCGCTGATCGTTGCAGCTCGGCTGGCGTGGCGCCGCTGCGTCCGGTACGATGCTGCAGGAGGGGGTAGAGCAAAACGTAGCTGGAACTGCGGGGCCGATGCAGTCGACATAGCGGGCGAAGCTCCTCCTGGAGGACAGTCGCGAATCTGATGTCCCGCTTGCCCGCCTTGAAGCACCTCCTCGGCGCCTGCTCACAAACACCCGGCGCGGTGGTCTCCGCGCAGAAGATACATCGCTCAGCACCACGACCCTTGGCCTGAGAGCGCGGATACTTCGGGGCCTCTGGAGCTAGACTGACCACCGATCCACCGCCCTGCCTCTTTCTTGCTCTTATCCTTGTCGTACAACTCACGGTCCTCACGCTCGCAAGCGTTTCCCGCTGCTCGACCCATAGGGCGCGATCTAGTGCTGCGCCGCCAGTGTAGGGAACTTGAAGGCATGCACCAAGTTGAACACTCCCGGGCGAAGCCCTCGAACAAACAATCGCGCCGGTCCTGCTCGGTCGTCGCCACGTCCGGGACGCAGCTCAGGAGATGGTGTGAACTCCCGCTCGTACTCCCGAACCGTGCGATTGCCTTGCTTGAGCTTGCGAAAGTCTTCCCGCATCTCTCTTGTGCGCTGTCGGGAAGTACTCGGACATCAGCTTGCGGAACTCCGCCCATCAATCGGGGAAGCTCCGGGGATCGATCCGACTTGACTCTCCTCCACCAAGTCTGGCCCGCTTCTCAAATAATGCGCGGCCAAGTTCACCTGTCCCTCTCCAAGGTGAAGATGTCCTCGAATAGAGTCTCCATAGCTGTCAGCCACGACTCCACGCAGTGATCCACCACCTCTCGTCGAAAGTTAGGCGGTGAAACTTCGTGACCTCGTGAGCGCCATGTAGCCACGCTCAACGTCCGCCTCCTCAGCTCGCTGCCCAACAGCTCCTGAATCCTATCGAACCGTCCTGTGAGCGTCGGCGACTGCGCTCGCAACTCCTGCACCTCAGTAGGCCCAGCTGGCACTGGCGCCACTGGAGCACAGGCTGGCCCGCGGCACCTCTCGGGTGGTGCCGGAGGCGGTCCTACGCACGTAGCGTCTCTTTGGTGCCATCGCTTCTGAACGCAAACAGTTGGTTAATTACTTAACTCAACAACATCGTCGTAAACGCGAAACATAACGTTAAAGAACATCAATCAGGCGGAAGCTTGCAAGTGTCTTAATTCTCGACTCTCGGCATCGTGTGTGTCGGCCGCCACACAACCACTTAAGCCAAAAATTAATACCACTTGAATCATCTCTAGACATAACTAGAGTACAACACCAACTTCAACCCAATCAATTAGTTTCCGCCGCGTCATAGGTTCACGTCGCACTCACGCACCTATAACCTTATGGGTTAACCAACCTAGAGTTCCTATCATCCTAGACTCTCTCTTTGCCTGCTCTTAACTCGCTCTGATAACAACTGTACGCCACGACCGCACGGCCGAAAACGTACCAATTTGTCCGATTCGAGGGCGGCGTGCGCGACGCCGAACGGAATGAGTCTCCCCTGTCCGCCAGGCTAAGCAACGTATTGTGTACAACAAGTCCCAGGAAAACAGCTTGCATTCATACACAATCAACAAGCAGAAACGAAAGAACAAAACGTGCTATAACCAACTAGAGCAAGCGATTACAAGTAAAATCATACAAGTATACAAAAGAGAGAACTTAACTATTTAAATATTTTGAGACATTAAACCTCTTCGATATATTTAAACTTTAAACCTAATACAACTTGCATTTTTTTTCCAAAATGAAAATACATCATATGCTTCCAAAACTCACCCCTATACATCATCTACTCTCAAAGCATAACCAAAAGTACAGGGTATAGAGCTAATGGAAGTCAGGTTAGTAAGCTTATCTAACTAAAAGCTAGGGCGCTATGCCCCTTACCACGATCCATCGATGAAGGCCCGCTAACACTGGTGTACCTGTACCCCACAAACCACACGGGGTGAGAACTTACGAATAGTTCCCAGTGGGTTCGGCCGCCAACTCCACGATTACCACTAGGTCTCAGCAGGGTATAGGGAGATATATATGCAATATATATAAACTGAGCATAACTGACAAGCGGATATGTAAACACAACTATATCAAGCTATGCCTCAATCTAAATCATGTATGCATGAACAATAAATAGAGCTGGTATAAGCAACTATCACATCTACAACAGCTAATATAAGCTATAAACATGCTACTAGGTAAGCAAATAAGCCGATGATGAACAATGAATAGTATATTGAATATCAATCATGGGTAAGACTCAATGGGTAACCATTCCAGTAACACAAGGTTCACAAGCAATGCTCACTATATCAATCTCCTAGGCATGCCTAGCTGGACTTATCCCGAGTACGGCCTGCGGATAACAACGGCTATCCGAGCAGCGAGCACGGCTGCCGTCTCTAGTGACCAAACTCCGGCCGCACAACTTGAGGGGGAGCGACCCCACAAGCGCAGACAGGCAATGGTGAGCAAGATCATCTCACGAGCAAACAACAACCCTTGAGGGTAATCTCATCATGGAATCAAGGTATACTTGTACCCAATCTCATAGTGTCTCAACTACATAAGTGATCATCTCAAGGAAAGCATCAACAAATGTCTATTTATCATAGTTTTTCTAAACTAGATGCCACTTGTCATAGTTTTCTAAACTAGAGATGCCACTCGTCAATTTGACTCATTATCAACACTAGTTTCATCGTACTAGTCTTTAGCAACATAAGCATTGATCATCTCATATAGGGTCTAGGTTTCCATCAAACATCATCATGCATACTAGTCATAAACCAACCAAGCAAAAATATTTATTGAATACTAGCATGCAAAGTATAAGCAACAATAATCATTTCTAACCCTGTATGTTTATGCACAATATGCAAATAGATCAATTGAAACTTAGACATAGAAGGTGGCCCAGATGACTTCGGTATGGCCACTCCCCACCTTGGGTGATGCCGAAAACACTCCGAGACGCGTTCTCGTGCTAGCCTTGTCGCCGCTTAATTTTTCGTTGGGTTAACTTTAACCCTTTAGCGCATACAAATGGCGATATCTTCGTGCCCACTCGTCGGATCGACGAAACGTCTTCGCCTACGCGTTTATAAGCATAGGAATAGTTTCTAACCCCATCAAAAGAGATCAAACCTCACTATTTACAAAATCCCCAAAATCTAACCTTAGGGTTAGGATCCATGGAGCAAGTATGGATTCCTAGCTTCATTGTGAGCTAAATCCATAATCTCTAAGCTCATTAGGTTTCATTTGAACCATCAAAAGCAACAAAAACCATCCAAACCCTAGAAATCACAAGTTCCACATGAAAGCGGGTTGAGGCTTACCTCTAAGGTTTGCTCCAAAGCAAGCCCTAAGCAAAGGTGAGGGTGAAGAAGAGCTCCAAGACCTTCTTCTCCTCGTTCTCCTTCTTTTCTTCCTCTCTTTTTCTTCTTTTTCTCTCTTCCTTTTCTCCTTCTCTCCTTCTATATCGGTTAGAGAGAGAGAGAGCTAGAGAGAGAGTGAGCTGGGAGAGTGACGAGAGGAGAGAGCTGAAGTGAGCAGGATATAACCTCTATTGTAACAAAAGCTAAAAAGCCCTCCATTTAACAGATTTGCAACTTAACCCGCTGCCTGCGCGCTCTTGTACCGGTACACGGATTTTGTACCGGTACAAGGCCTAAACCCGAGCGCGAACCGAGCCTCGGGTCAATCTGTTTCGCAGAGCTTGTACCGGTACAAGCCAGCCTTGTACCGGTATAGCGCCTGAAGCCGAGAGCTACGCAGCCTGCTGCGATGGCTGTACGCGGTACAGCCATCACCTTGTACCAGTACAGCAGCTCCAGAATGCCGATTTTTCGATCTGTTTCGATTTCTTTTCGCGTCCAATAACGCTAAAACTATTCCAACACTTTTGGAACTCATTTTTACTCTTCCAAATATGTTAAATACGAATGGAACTTGTCAAATCGTTTAATCGCCCACTTTGGCCGCATTTGGCCAAAGTTAGCCAATATCGTCTGGATTTCGATATCTTACACACCGACCCGTAGGGTTCAATACCGCACGAGCGAACAAAAGTCGCATAGGCCAATCTCCGGAGTGCCGCGGCTTGTGGGAGCGACCTCACAAGCATGTGCGAATGAGCACAAATGGCAAACAAGCAAGGTCACTGTCTCAAGTACCCAATCCTCATGTCTCTAACATGGTATAGTCACTAGCATCCCGAAGAATCTAGTTCAAAGTCATAATGTGAAGTCCAACACACCTTGCTTATTGCCTCTTTATGACACTTAAGCTCCACAACTAATCATGTTCCAAATTAAGACATTAACATTAATGCTCACTATGCCCCGGCCCAATGCCTCTTCATGACATTGGCCCAATCTCCACTATCATCTAAGTCCCTAAGCCTCTCTAGGCTTCCAAAAATCCCTAATGTCGTATCTGGTATATAGTTTGAATGCATAAAAGCAAGGTTCGTTTCCATAATAGGGATTATAATTTCAAGTCTCAACTAGAATGCTAGGCCGCACACGCATGCTCTCTACTATATAGAGGTCCCAAAATTTACTACACCTGACCTATGCATGTTAAGCATTCTAAATTCATAATAAATACATTTAACATGAAAATACAAGAATTTCAACTTTACGAAACATTTAACACCAAATATGAGCATTTCTCATATTGTATGCTAGGCCAAACCACCGAACCGTCGCGTGCTCCTTCGATTCATCGAACGGAGTTGTCCACGAGCCTCAAGATCCCTAAAAGTGATCAGCGGAAGAGATACGAGAGTATTACGACCAACCATAAGATCAAACATCAATCTAGAAGCAAAAAGGGCCAAAATTCACCTCAAGAGAAGAAATCTCTTCCAAAGCTCAAAAGAGAGCTAGAACCCTTCCAATCCAAGCCCAAGGAAGGTTCTAAACCAATCAATTTAGCCCCAAAAGCCCTAGATTCAAAAAGCCCAAATCAAACCCTAAATCTCATTTCTAGGGTTTCATCACAAGAAAAAATCTCAAATCCAAAGTCTAGATGGAGAGAAAGGGCTACCAACCTCAAAGAAGCTTCAATCCAAGCTCAATGGGTGAAAATCTTCATTCTGGCAAGCTCCAAGTCCAAGCTCCAAGCACCAAGGAAGAAGGAGAGTGAGGAAGATGCTCCAAGTCTCAAAAAGCTCTCAATCTTCTTCTTCTTCCTTCTTCTCCTTCCTCTCCCCTCTCTCTCTCTCTAGAAAGAAAGAAATGGTGAAGTAAGGAAGAGGAGAAGGAGAAGTGGCCATATAAGCCTTCTCTTGTAACAAATCCCAAGAGGCCCCTCAAAATCCAATATTGCATCAGCCCGAACTGGGCAGTTTCCGCCAGAGGGACCGGTCTCTCCCCAGCAGGGACCGGTCTCTCGCTGCGAATCCGAAAAACCATCGTTCGGGAACCGGTCTTTCCCTGCGCGGGACCGGTCTCTTACTGCGAAAACGCGCTCGGGGACCGGTCTCGCCCGCCAGGGACCGGTTGCCTCAGGGCTGCCGCAACACTGTTCACTGGGGGACCGGTCTCTCCTTCCAGGGACCGGTCCCCGAGAGTAAAAACTCTCAGGACTTATCCAGAATTCCAGTTTTCGAACTTTTTAGGTCGGAAAATATTCTACAACCCTCCACCAAATGTGGAAAAACTCGAAATACATCCAAACACTCGAACCTCGCAATTTGCAAAGGTCCAGTGTGTTACATTAACGCTTCTATTGTGTGCCAAATTTTAATACTCGTTAAAATTAAATTTACTATTTTATGTAAGGAAATGTCTACTATCATAAATTAAAATTCAAATTATCAAATTCGCGGGTATTAAATTTTGGCGGGCATTACAAATTTAAAATTTAATTTTGAATACTACGTGTTGGCAGGTATTATGTTTGATAAGAAAAAATATTTGAGAAAATGCGTGGATAGGAAATAAATTTAATTTTATATATTACATGATTAGCGGAGGTATTACATGATTGGCGGGTATTACATTAGATAAGAGATAAATTTAGTTTTACGTATTACATGATTAGTGGTAGAAAAAAATATTTGAGAAACAGAGCGTAAATAGGAGATAACGGATATGGAGGGTATTTTTGTCAACAAAAATGACAGATATTTTTATTTTTATTCATTAGATGAGATCTAATGGCGAAAACTTAAGATCCATATTTGAGAATAAAATATTATTTAAAGATTTATTTAAAATGGATGGTTGAAAATTACTGGACATGATAATATTAGTAAAAAAGATAGAGACATTTCTGGAAAGAGTAAAAATTCAAAACTCACGCTTTTATAAGTAACTAGTCATAGTGCACATGCAATACACGTCACATTAAATCAAATAAAATTTATATTTATATTATAAATTTAAATAGTTATTGGTGTATGAGTCTATTTATCAATTTTTTTTAACTTTAATTTATCTTCGGGTATGTTTTATATGCTTTTAATTTAGTTACACTATAAATACTTTTCATATATATTTTATAATATACAATTATTTTATACTGTATACAAATTTTAAAATTTGAATTAATTCTAAATTTTAATTCACATTTTTTTTGAAATTTGAAATTTAATTTTGATTCACAATAATTAAATATTTAATTATTAACTCAAATTTGATATCCAAATTTATAAATTTAAATTTGTTAAAATTTAATTTTGATCTGTTATAATTAAAATTTTTTAATGATTAGTTCAAATTTGATATCCAATAGTAAATTCAATTTAATATAAAATTTTAATGATTAGTTCAAATTTGATATCCAATATTAAATTTTAAATTTAATATAAAATTTATGAATAGGTATGCTATTTTTTAATAAATTGATCATAACCATTTATTTTTATTTAAAATATTTTTTAAGAAATTAATCATAACCATTCATAGAATTTGATATATTGATAAATAAGAATGTCATTTTTTAATAGATTGATCATAACCATTCGTTTTTATTTGAAATATTTTTTTAACAAATTACATGAAATTTTTTTATTCGTTTTTTAATTCCGTCTGTCATTATTAAAATTTTTATGTATGCTTCTATACTATAGTATAGACAGTATGAATTGTAAAGAGAATTATTATTAGATAAGATGGAATATGGATATTATGTAAGGAGATAAGATAGGGATATAAATGGTCGGATTTGATATGCCCTGCCTGAGGACAATTTACGTAAAAAAAAAATGACAAATACTTAATTCGTCGGCCATTGGATTAGATCCAATGACAAAAATTAATACATTTTATAATAATTTGAAAATAAAATATAAATTGTACGTTATGATTTATATCCATAAAAGTTGAATTATTGATATTATTAGTATGTGATTAGAATTATATTAATAGGGGTTAGCATTTTGAAAAAGAAAAAAAAATTTTAAAACTCACTTTTTATTAGTATAGATAAATTTAGTACACCTAGGCAAGTTCAAGCCCAAATCAGATTTAAACAATTTCAAGTCCAAATTACAATTCAAGCAAGTTCAAGCCCAAATCAATTAAGTTGGTTCTTTTATTTAGCCCGGTGAATTTATCACAATCGTAAGTATAAATCTAAATACACTATAGGCCGAAATTAAACAGTCTTGTCCATATTTAATCTAAACAATCCAAACCAAATAACAATTTTTCTGTTTATGCTTAAGTTTAGCCACAATCTCAATAGAAGAGATAAAAGTCATGAAAAAACTTAAAACGTAAAATAGTATAAAGGTAAATTAAAAAAGAAAAATTTTTAAGTGAGATCTACCTTTCTAATTGTAGTGAAGGTAGCCAAGGCGATAATTGTGCCAGCGCTGGTGATGACGATGAGGAGAACGATGACGAGAGCCAGTGTCGGCGACGGAGTCAAATGAAAAAGGATATTACTAAAAAATATTTGGAATATTTGAGAAAAATATAGATGAAAATAAAAAAAAAGATATTACTAACAAAATATATATTTTATATTTGATAAATTTATAAATGTAAATGAGAAAATATTAAAAAAAGATATACTAAAACAGTATAAAAACATATTAAAAAAAAATAGTTTAGATCAAAATACCTCTCCAAAGATGGCGAAGCGACAACATGCCGGTGTCGCCGATGACGATGACGATATGCCGGTGACAGCGACGAGAACAAATAAGAAAGTATATTAGTAAAAGAAATATTTGATAATATTTGAAAAAAATACATGTGAAAATGAAAAAAATATTACTAAAAAAAATATACTGATGACTTGCACAATTAATATGAGAGATAAAGATCATGGAGATGCAAACTTATTAGCATTTAAAAAACTTAAAAAGTAAAATAAAATATACAAAAGACGAATTGGGTAGGAAATTATATTATATTATGACACATTAAAATGAATTAGGCGGAGCCAAAATACCTTTCCAACTATGGCGAAAGTGACCGGGAACGACGATGAGGAACGAAAAAATATTACTAAAATAATATATTTGAGAAAACGTATAGTGAAAATAAATAAGAATATGCTTTATATTGAAGAAACGTATAGATGGAGATGAGAAAGTATTAAAAAAAGATATACTTTATGTATGGATAAGTATTTTGATGAAATAAAATTTGGTATGGATAAGTATTAAGATATTTTCTATATAATTAAAATCGATGAGAAAATATTAAAATTTTGATGAGATATTTGAGAAATGCGTGGATATTACGTGTGAAAAAAATTAACTGGATATTATGTAGGTAGGTGACGTGTATGATATATGGATTAATGAGATATTTGAGAAATTTACGGATATTACGTTGAGAAAGGATACGGATATTGAAGGATAATATTTGAGAAACGCGTAGATAGAAAATATGATATAAAAGCGAGGGTATTATTGTCATAAAAAGTAACAAATACTTTTATTTTTAATCATTAGATAAAATCTAATGACCAAAAATTAATATTTTTTTTGAGAATAAATTATTACTTAGTGAATTATTTGAAATGATTAATTGAAAAATACCAGACATGAAAATATTAGTAAAAATAATAGAAATATTTTTGGAAAGAGGAAAAAATTTAAAACTCACGTTTTTATAGGTAGTATAGATATAAAATATGTGAGATTTGGAGGTGATGTATGTGTATAGTTTATATTGATACAGTGATGTGATGGATGTGCAAGTCTATACATATTGTATGTTTTATACACGGTCAAATCTGTTTAGTTATCGACTCTTAAAAACTACTAGTTACGGACCCGCGCGATGCGGCGAAAAGATAATACAACAGTAAATTATCATAACTATTAATAATATTTTTTTTTCTATTATGCATTAATATTTTTAAATATTAATGCTTCGAACCTGTAAGGGTTCTCAATTAGTAAGTTCGATGCGGCGAAAAGATAATACAATAGTTGTTATATTTGGTTTAGATTTGTAGTTATCTAAATTGGAGTTAAATCCTAATCTAATTGGGATTAGATATTATTTAGATTTAATTTGGCATATATGGATTATAATTAGGAGTGTAATTCTAATCTAATTAGAATTAGACTCTAATTAGGAGACATGTATTATATATACATGCTACGGCCAAGTTAATGAAGCCGCGACCCAATTAAGAGCCATGCAAAATTAATTCAGTTGTTAGTGGTCCATGCTCTAATTAGAGGCAAGCTCTAATGATGCCGCATTGTTAATTAGACTCAAGTCTAATTAATTAAGTCAACATTCTGGTGAAGGAGCCGCGGCCCGTTACATGCTAATTAATTAAGGTGAAGGAGTCGCGGCCTGCACATGCTAATTAATTAAGGCGACAGGCATATTGTTGCTATTCCGAGGCATCAAAAAAGGAGCCGTACATCATCTATGGTGAGCCGAGCTATCTTATTTGGAGTCGCTTGTAGGATGCGGATTTCGGCGTTTTCGATCTAATTAAATTTTGGTTCTTTGAGAGATCTTCTTTGTACTCCGCCTTTTTGACATTAATAAATTATTTGCTCCGTCTTCGCCCGTGGACGTAGGCCGTTGGCCGAACCACGTAAATATCGGTGTGTTCTTTCCGCTTATCTTTTCTTTTCTTGCATTAAATTATTTTCTGGATCTATTTTTCGCCGTTCCGATTTTAACAAACTGGTATCAGAGCCTTTCTATTCCCTTTGAGGATTAAGATGACGACGAAGTTCGAGATTCAGAAATTTGACAGGAGTAACAGTTTCGCATTATGGCAAGTCAAGATGCGTGCAGTATTGACGCAGCAAGGATTGCAGAAGGCACTGTTGGGAAAAGAAAAGATGCCCGATTCGTTAACGACAGAGCAGAAGGAGGAGATTGATGACAAAGCTCTTACGGCAATACAATTATGTTTATCCGATGAGGTATTGCGCGAGGTCTTGGATGAAAAGACCGCTGCAGGGCTTTGGCTTAAATTGGAGTCTCTCTATATGACGAAATCTCTCACCAACAAGTTATATTTGAAGCAACGTCTCTTCATGTTGCGCATGGCGGAAGGTACCTCTATTAAGTCGCATTTAGATGAATTTAATTCTATTATTATGGATCTCCGCTCGATAGATGTTAAAATCGAGGAGGAAGATGAAGCCCTTTTATTATTATGTTCTCTACCGCCCTCTTATAAGAATTTTCGTGAGACTTTCTTGTTTGGACGAGATACTCTATGTCTCGATGATGTTAAATCCTCTTTACTTTCAAAAGAGAGAATTGACATGCAGATAAGCAACGAGACAGGTGGAGCTTCAGGACAAGGTTTGGTCGCTAGAGGGAGGTCTCGGGAGAAGGGTTCCGGTAATAGAGGTACATCTAGATCAAAGTCAAAGCACAGGAATCTGATTTGTGGTTATTGTAAGAAGAAGGGTCACATAAAAGCTGATTGTTTCAAGTTGAAAAATAAAGAGCAGCGGAAGAATAACGGTGATAAAAATCAAGGTCAGAAAAACACCAATACTGAAGCAGAAGCAAGTGTTGCAGCAGGAGAATCAGATAAAAATGATATCGTCTTTACAGTTACGGATAAGACACGCAGACAGGATGAGTGGCTTATGGACTCCGCATGTTCTTTTCATATCTGTACACATAGAGAATGGTTCTCGACGTACATGCCTATTGAAGGTGGAGATGTATTGATGGGAAATCACTCTAAGTGCACAGTTATTGGAATTGGCACTGTTCGGGTACGAATGTTCGATGGAGTAGTGAGGACTATATCTGAGGTTCGGCATGTTCCGGATATGAGGAAAAATCTGATCTCATTGGGTACACTTGATACTAAAGGCTTTAAGTATTCTTCAGCTGATGGATTAATGAAGGTCGCTAAAGGGAATCTTGTAGTGATGAAGGCCAAGTTGTCCGACATGTTATATGTTCTACAGGGTTCCACTGTGACAGGTTCAGCAGCGGTGACTTCTTCTTCTATGTCAGATTCGGATAGCACCAGATTATGGCATATGCGACTGGGCCATATGAGTGAATATGGTATGATGAAGTTGGGCGAGAGAGGTTTACTTGGTAGTCAGAGTTTAGAAAAGTTGGACTTCTGCGAGCATTGTGTTCTTGGCAAACAAAAGAGAGTCAGCTTTAAGGCCGCAGTTCACCGAACAAAAGGTACTCTGGACTACATCCATTCTGATCTTTGGGGACCTTCTCGTACTCCTACTCATGGTGGTGCTAGATATATGTTGACTTTTATTGACGACTATTCTCGTAAAGTGTGGGCGTTCTTTCTGAAAAGTAAGGATGAGGTGTTCAATTATTTCAAGCAGTGGAAGGTCATGATTGAGAAGCAAACTGAAAAGAAGATCAAACGATTAAGGACCGACAATGGTTTGGAATTCTGCTCGTCAGAGTTTGAAGAATTCTGCAAGAAGGAAGGGATCGTTCGACATAAGACCGTTAGGCATACTCCACAGCAGAACGGGGTGGCCGAACGGATGAATAGAACTCTTTTGGAGAGGGCCCGTTGTATGCTCTCTAATGCTGGCTTAGCGAAGAGTTTCTGGGCAGAGGCGATCTCTACGGCATGCTATCTGGTGAATCGATCTCCACATTCAGCACTTGATTGCAAAACTCCGGAGGAGGTATGGTCTGGTAGCCCTTCTGATTATTCTAATTTGCGAATATTTGGTTGTCCTGCTTATGTTCATGTTAATGAAGGCAAGTTAGAACCTAGGGCTAAAAAGTGCATTTTTATTGGTTATGCATCGGGGGTTAAGGGATATAGATTGTGGTGTCCTGAATCGTCTAAATTAATTATTAGTAGGGATGTCACATTTGATGAATCTGCTATGTTATATCCTAACCGTAATTCTTCTGATGAGACCCCGAGTGCTAGCAAGCAGGTGGAGGTAGAGACCGATGGTATAGTTCAGTCACAGGATTCTTCTCAGTCAGAACAAGTTCAGTCGGCAGACACCTCAGTAACTGAAACCCCACAAGTTGAGAGGCAGAGCATTGCTACAGGCAGAGCGAGGAGACAGATCAAACCACCGCAGAGATATGGTTATGAAGATATGGTTGCGTACGCTCTTTCAGTGGCACAAGATACAGAAGAAGAAGGTGAACCTTCGACATATAATCAAGCTATTTCCGGTGCCAGTTCTGCAGAGTGGTTGGTGGCGATGAATGAGGAGATGGAGTCTCTCCATAAGAATCGCACATGGGAGTTGGTAAAACCGCCTACAGGCAAGAAAATTGTCGGCTGTAAGTGGGTCTTCAAGAAAAAGGACGGAATCCCCGGCGTGGAAGATACAAGGTATAAAGCTCGTTTAGTTGCTAAGGGCTACAGTCAGGTAGAAGGTGTGGACTTTAATGATATTTTCTCACCCGTCGTAAAGCATACTTCTATTCGTGTTCTTTTATCGTTAGTAGCCATGAATGACCTGTATCTTGAGCAGCTTGATGTTAAGACAGCTTTTCTGCATGGAGAACTTGAGGAGCAAATTTATATGAAACAGCCGGAGGGATTCATTGTTGAAGGGAAGGAGGACCATGTTTGCCTGTTAAAGAAATCGCTTTATGGCTTAAAGCAGTCTCCTCGACAATGGTATAAGCGGTTCGACTCCTTTATGACAGGTCACGGATATTCCAGAAGCAAGCGTGACAGTTGCGTGTATTTCAGAAAGCTTGATAAGGGATCTTTCATATATTTGTTGCTCTATGTCGATGATATGTTAATTGCTTCCAGCGACATAGTTGAGATAAATAAATTGAAGGCTTTACTTAAGGGTGAGTTTGAGATGAAAGATCTAGGTGCTGCTAAGAAAATCCTTGGTATGGAAATTAAGAGGGACAACAAGTCAGGACTACTGCATTTGACACAAGAGAAATATATAGAGAAGATTTTAAAGCGTTTCGGGATGACAGACGCAAAACCAGTGAGCACTCCTTTTGCGGCGCATTTCAGACTTTCCGCCGAGTTATCACCGCAGTCCGATGATGAGCGGGAGTACATGTCACATGTTCCCTATTCTAGTGCTGTCGGGAGCATCATGTACGCCATGGTTTGCACACGGCCGGACATCTCCTACGCAGTGAGCATGGTTAGCAGATATATGACCAATCCTGGTAAGGCTCATTGGCAGGCTGTTAAGTGGATTTTGAGATACTTACGAGGTACCACTAACACTTGTTTGGAGTTTGGGAGGTGTAAGGATGGTGTGGTTGGATATGTTGATTCGGATTTTGCAGGTGATTTGGATAGGAGGAGATCACTTTCAGGTTATGTATTCTCTATTGGCGGATGTGCAGTTAGTTGGAAAGCTTCACTACAACCTATTGTCGCCTTGTCTACGACGGAGGCGGAATATATTGCTATGACAGAGGGTGTGAAGGAAGCTATGTGGCTAAGAGGCTTATTTGGAGAGCTTACTTCTTATTGGGATCCGACGATTGTTTATTCGGACAGTCAAAGTGCTATTCATTTGTCTAAAGATCAAATGTTTCATGAGAGGACAAAGCACATCGATGTAAAGTTTCACTTTGTTCGGGATGTGATTGGGAAACGCACGTTGACAGTTAAGAAAATTGGTACTGAGGACAATCCGGCGGATATGCTTACTAAGTCCCTTACTATTGCCAAGTTCAAGCATTGTTTGGACTTGGTGGCAGTTAGCAGCATTTGAGGCCCTATGGGGCGTTTGGAGAAGACGGAGCACGGAGCGTTAAGGAGCATTGAGGCGAATTAAATTCAAGGTGGAGTTTTGTGGCGATCTCGACATAGCGGCGGCTAAACTACAAATTAAACCAAGGTGGAGATTGTTATATTTGGTTTAGATTTGTAGTTATCTAAATTGGAGTTAAATCCTAATCTAATTGGGATTATATATTATTTAGATTTAATTTGGCATATATGGATTATAATTAGGAGTGTAATTCTAATCTAATTAGAATTAGACTCTAATTAGGAGACATGTATTATATATACATGCTACGGCCAAGTTAATGAAGCCGCGACCAAATTAAGAGCCATGCAAAATTAATTAAGTTATTGGTGGCCTGCCGTGCTCTAATTAGAGGCAAGCTCTAATGACGCCGCATCTATGCTAATTCTGTACGGTGGCAGCAACATGAGCCGAGGGAGTTGGAGCTCTAATTAGTTGAGTATCTGAGGAGGAGCCGCACATGCCATGCTAATTAATTAAGGTGTTGTTCCGTACGGTTTGAGGCGCCGGTGACTAATTGGAGGCCATGCACTAGTTAATTAAGGCTCCGTACAGGTTGAGAGAGAAGCCGCTTTGGAGTTGCTTGTTGCGGCGTTTCCGATCTAACTAAGTTTTGGTCTTTTGGGAGATTCTCTTTGTACTCCGCCTTTCGGTATTAATAAATTATTTGCTCCGTCTTCGCCCGTGGACGTAGGCCGTTGGCCGAACCACGTAAATATCGGTGTGTTCTTTCCGCTTATCTTTTCTTTTCTTGCATTAAATTATTTTCTGGATCTATTTTTCGCCGTTCCGATTTTAACAATAGTAAATTATTATAGCTATTAATATCAGTTTAAATTTAAATTTTAATTTTGAATGTAAATTCAAATATCAAAATCAAACCAAAAAAAATTTAAATTTGAAATCAAAATTTGCAAAATTTAAGTTTGAAATTTAATTTAAAATTTGAACTCAAATTATAATTCAAAATTCTAAAAAATTTAATTTTAAGATTAATTCTAAATTTAAGTTTAAAATTTTGAATTTTTATATCTCGAGACTAAAGTGAATTCAAATTATAATTCAAAATTCTAATTACTAATTAGTTCAAAATTTTGAATTTAAAATTCAAATTATTTGAGCCCATATGGTATCCATTCTTTTTGTGCCACTACTTTCAAAATGTTATGATCCACATTTTATTTAGCTATATTTCTCCTGATTCCATTCTGTGAGCCTTAGTTTTCACTGAGTGTTGCTTATAAGCCAAGCTATCTTAATAAAAGTTAAGAACCCACGATAAATCTAAATCAGACACCGAGAACACCACCTGTTTGCCATACATTTGATGCACATTTTTTTAATTTTAAGCCTATCTTCGTAAGAACCAATAGCTGCAGCGATTGGCAACAGGGTGGCGATCCTGCCATGCTTTTGTGGTAATCACGAAAAATAGCAATGAAATCAGTACCAAAACATTGAGCACCCAAAATTTTCAATAATCAACAACAACAATAGCTAAAAAGCACCAGCGAAAGCACAGTAAAATAGTAAACGCTAAGAAATCTATAAGACTTACATTTGTTCAATAATAAATCTTCCAATCAGTCTACTTCGAACAATTATTTATAAAACTATTTGGAATCCCACACATAAAAGGCAGCAAATGGTTGTCTAAATGGTAGGCCGTCCAAATCCTGCATGCCTAACATTCCAATACTATAAATCAATAAGTAGAGCATTCACAACTTTCCCAATTCTTTTTGCCAAGTAGGATACATAGTACCATCTCGCTATACACAGCCAAAACCCAATTTTAGTACATAACAGATTGCCAAATCTTTTTCCATCAAGATCTTTTTTTTCTTGTATCATAACAGATTGCCACTTCCCTATTTTGTCACTTCAGAAATCAGCAATATTGTTTTATACCATCATCGCCTTATAAAAACATAAGAACTGGGAACATATATAACAAACCAAACACAAAACGTAAAACCATGAAAGCACGCAATTACTGAAAAGACCAAATTCAAATCATATAAGATCCCAATTGCCAACTTCTGTACTTACTTCTTTACAAAGAACCAACACAATAGCCTCCAGCAGACCAAAAAAAAAAAAAGAGGCGGCAGAACAATAGGAGCAAAACATTAAATCTAAATCAGACACCAAGAACACCACCTGCTTGCCATACATTTGATGCACATTCTTTAAATTTTAAGCCTATCTTAGACATTTGATGCACAATATTAGAGCAGATAATAAATCAGAAATAGATTTGCCAAGACTCTGCATCCCTTCAATATATACCTTTTCTAATCACAAACCACCACCTAGTCAAAAACCTTTAAGTTCAATATTTTTGTTCACAAAATTGTTGCCGACCTAAATTCGCCAACATGAAATACCAAATTTCGCAAAATTGTTGCCGACCTAAATTCGCCAACATGAAATACCAAATAACCGCAACAGAAACATAAATCGAAAAAATCCAACAGTCAAATAAAATAGTAACCAGCACTGCAAATACCTCAGATTATCATCGCCATAAGTAGGGAAAAAAAAACACCGAGAATTTTAAACCACCAGCAAAAACAATAGCAAAAGCATATGTAAAAACAAAAGCATAAATAAAAGCACACAAATACAGAAAATTTTATAAATTTTATGAGGCTCAGATTTGTCCACCAATTAATATTACAATTGGACTACGCCAAACATTTGCCCATGAAACTATTTGAGATCTTCTATCAGCACAAACAACTCAAGTACATGCACCCACACATAAAAGGTATCAAATGGTTGCCTGTATTATAGGCCATCCAAGTTTTGCATGCTTACTATCCCAATACTGTAAATGAATCAATAGAGCACCCAAACAGTCACATAAAATAGCAACCAACACTATAGATACCTTAGAATATCACTGCCATAAGCGAAAGCATAAGTAAAAGCTTATAAATACAGCAAATTCTATGAATTTTATAAGGCTAAGATTTGTCCACCAGCAAATATTGCAATTGGACTACTTCAAAGTTCAAACATTGACCTATGAAATTTGTTGAGACTTTCTGGTAGCAAAAACAACCTAAGTACATGCACCCACACATAAAACATAGCAAATGGTTGTCTATATTATAGGCCATCCAAATTTTGCATGCTTATAAACGGTAAATAAATCAATAGAGTACCCACAACATCTGACAATTATTGTTTTGCATCATCATTGTGTTATTAAAAGTCCACTTCTCTACTTCAGCATACGAAAGATAAGCAAAATTTTTATATCATCATCGCCTTATAAAAAGCATTAAAATCAAAGCTAGCAAATCATGGAAACATAAGTAAAGCCCAATCATCAATCAATATAAGATCCCAAAGGTAAATTCCTGTAAGGAAAAAACGCAAGAAGGCTACAAAATTCTTATAGAAACACAATCACAAAGCTCTCGATGTGTCCGGCCATCCTGCGAAACTTTTTCAGCAATTACAAAAAACAGCAATTACCAAAAAAAAAGTCGCAGCAATAATCCCACCACAATATTAATGCCTTACCTCATAAACCAATATAGCAAGCATTAAAATATCAATATAAAAACGCATAAAGACAGAAAATTTTAAACAACTGGCAAAACAATAGCAAAACCATACGTAAAATCAAAAGCGTAAGTAAAAGCATACAAATAAAGTAAATTCTATGAATTTTATAAGATTCAGATTTGTCCATCAGCCAAAATTGCAATTGGACTACCCCAAACATTATACCCAAGAAACCGTTTGAGATCTTCTGGCAGAGATCAAGAACAATCTCTGAGACATCTCCTTTAAGCCGAGCACAATCCTCAATAAGCTTGTAAAGGACCTCTGCCTGAAGAAAATTGTATTAATTAAAACATTTGAGAAAAACTTTCAACCCAAAACTTTAGGCTTCGGTAGAATAGACATAATAAATGTTTCGAGAGGGTTTTTCCTCTTTGAACCCACCAGCGGTGGAGGTGGCGCTAGGTAACGTAGAAGCCGATGAGGTAGGGGGCAGGGAGAAGGCAAAGGATGGAGAAGGAGCCAGAGATGGCCTTGGGGGGCCAAATTATAAGTTTACAAAAAAAAAAAAAAANGCCCCGCGCGAGCTCGTGTCCGCGCTGGCTCGCACCCGCGCTCGTGCCGCCCGCTCGCACGTTGTGCCACTATTGCAAAACTGTGCTACTTCCAGATAAACATATGAGAATAAAAATATTCTGTCACATTTTAAATTGATATAGCATATCCATTATTATAACTTATTATCGGATAATAATATATAGTCCAAACTTGCAAGAGCCAGGTCAGAGGATCTTCGTATCAGGATCATCAAGTGATTCTCGCTAATGAGCTAAGTATCCAGCCATTCTAGGGATGGCAAACAGAACAGGAAAGAATTCTGTAGGGAAGCCCATTGCCCTAATCACCAAAACAATTTTGTCAACTCCTGATACAATAGGTTCAAAGGATATATACACACTTGTCTTTAATGTGTACCTGTAAATTAGGCCTGAATAGAAGTCCACATTGGGATAAAGCTTCCTCTTAATAAAATACTCATCAGATAGTGCAGCTTTTTCCAATGCAATAGCTACCTAAAACATAGACAGTGCAATCAATATTTGGAATCGCCAACCATAACTGAACTTATATGGAAAGAAAACACTTACATATGCCAACAATGAAAAACAACAGAAAATTGTTCGCTTCACTATTGCTGACAAAAGAGTATGATGAAAATGATCTTTTTCTCTTTGTTGAAGGGAAAAAAAAAAATGACCTCAATTAAAGGATCTCGTCCAACGATTGAGAAGACTTCCTCTGCTAATTTGCGGATTACTTTGGCACGGGGCAATCCAATAAGCATAGAGTTAGCATCTGATAATATTTGATTCTCTTGGTTTAATCAGACTTAGCTATATGAAAATTAAGAGAGAAAAAATATATGAATCACCTGTTCTTCACTCCTTCAATGAAGTCTCTTATTGGATCAAACTTAGGTCATTAACAATATAATAATGTAATTAATTGATTTGATCATAGATGCTGAATTGTAGTTCCTGTGCTTTTTAATTAATCTCTTGGTGTACGTAACTGGATGTGATTATACATTTACTTTGTAATGATGATGATGATGATGATGATGATGCCCAGGTGTAGTTAATTACGTGGATATATATATATATATATATATATATATATATATATATATAGGTTTTGGATGAGGCTTTTATTTATTAATTTAATCAGGCAGAAAAAAAACAGAAAAAAGAAAAGAAAATTAAAGGTTGTAAACCGATGGAGATAGATAATATATATATATTGCAAGCTCTTAAAAACAGTAGAAAATCTGGAATGGAACCAAATTAACAAACCCGAATCTTTGTGATGTCGCACACGCTTATTACAAAATCATGGCAACATGAATTTAAATTCTGTACTATATCTAAATTTAGCAATTCTCACTTTTATTTTTTTTGTAAAATCAGATCATAAAAACCAATGTAAAAAGTTTTATGTAAATTTAAAAACAATGAATTTAACATTCAAAATAAAATCCTTTGAAAAAAAATGTAATTATCTTATGTAAAATTTAGAATCTATTAATTTTACACACAAAATTTAATCCTATAAATATGTGAAAAAAGTGCAACATTTGTAAAGCTTTAAAAGGAAGCTAATTTTTAAAATGATCGCAACACAATACTAAGGGAGTGCTTTGGAACATCGGATTCCAACTGCATTAACATTTCAATAGGATCAAAGGTGCGACAGAAATAAAGCGGAGCAAGCACCGAGTTGGAAAGAGGCAGACCAAACAAAGAAGAAAGAAAACGAAATAGCGGAAGGAAGAAAAGAGTGAACTTACCACAAAAGCAGTATTTATAACCATTAGGGCCTTCATATGAGAATGCACAATTAAAGAGGAAGCAAGCAAGGAGGGAGCCGTACGACAAAAAATCAAGAAGCCATCCATTCCCAATTCCAGATATCTAGCAAGAACAATAGCTTATATATCTATATAAAACGGATGATTAATTTGGTAAAGTGTCACATCTTATCGTTTATTTTGCGCATTTGTGCCTTGAGAGCTTCAGAGTCCTCGCGCCATTTGGACAGCCACCTGAATTCCATTCCCAGTTCCAGATATCTAGCAAGAACAATAGCTTATATATCAATATAAAACTTATAATTAATTTGTAAAGTGTCACTTCTTATCGTTTATTTCACGCATTTGTGCCTTGAAAGCTTCAGAGTCCTCGCGCCATTTGGACGGCTTCCTAAATTCCATTCCCAGTTCCAGATATCCAGCAAGAACAATAGCTTATATATCAAAATAAAACTTATAATTAATTCGGTAAAGTGTCACATCTTATCATTTATTTCGCGCATTTGTGCCTTGAGAGCTTCAAAGTGCTCGCGCCATTTGGATCCTCATTGCATGACCTCCTCATCCAAGCTCACTTGAAGATCGACCTCCACTCCGTGATATCTCCTGCCACGGATTGCTATCTTCAATTCGACCCATTGGGGGGCGCAACTGTTTCTCGAGAGTATTCTATTTAAGATGTTTACACCGCAGAATCTGCATGAAAGTACTTTGTTGTCGCATCATTACTTCATTAGGAAAAAAAAAAAAAAAGATAAAATTCGAGCAGTGTTTGATTAAATAAAAATTAAGATATGCAACCTTAATTGGAACAAATTAATGTTTGATTGTTTAAATAAACTTTCACCAAAAGTTTGGTGACTAAGCTCAGATTAATTCACCTGGACAATGAAAGACCTTTTTGAGCTCAGCTTTGTGCATGCCGCGTACATCTTGGAAGCACATCGTTGCAGCATCAATTTATATCTATGAAGAGAAACTATTCTAGACAATTTTCTGCCTTATGTTGGTGGATTCTAGCTGCTTTTCTCTGTTTAAAACAGACGAAAAAAAAAAAAAAAAACTGTAGGAGAACCAGCAGCAATAAAAGTAGAAGAAGAATAGAATGAGGGGTCAACGAAGTAGATAACAAAGAAATAGAAATAGTAGCAATAATAATAATAATACCAGCAAAGTACTAAATAAAAGTAAAACACCCAATAATATCCTAATCAGTTTTTAGTAATTCTTGGTATAAATTGGAAATATAAGTTCTACAAATTTAATCTACGTGAATGATGAAAGCGCCCATGTGAAATATAGTAGAAGAAATTTGTAAATAAAATAACTCTTTTTGAGTTTAAGCATTCATTTTTATGAGTGCACCATTCATTTTCAACATTTTTATGAGTTTAAGCAACAAAATTAAATTAAAATGAAGAATCAGCTTGATAAAACACATACAATTGAGTACGGTAAAATCTAAGAACAAAATTGTAGGCTTTATATGCTCAATGCATAGTAATTCTTATACAATAGCTCAATATGGAAATACAGTAAATAATGAAAAAAGAGGAAATGAGGGAAAGAATGTGTAACGACCCAGCCCACTAGCAACAATAACTCGTTAGGCCCAACCACCGGCCCAAAATGCTTAAGCCCAGTTATTATTACTAGTGTCTAGGTCTATTATAAACCCAATGACAACCCCTTTCCCATCCGATGTGGGACTATTGGGGTGTCACAAAATGATATTGCAGTTAGCTATTAGTGAACTTTCTTATACACAGTTTTACTGAAATATTGAGATTAAATCAAAGTCATTTTTCAAAATTCATTTGTAAAGAAAATTGACACTATACAAATCATATGAAATAGAAAAATATTTATAATACATACCAAAAGTTAAGAAAATAAAAGAATTTCTCCATTAGAGCTTGTTGCACTGCTGCCGCTCCTTCGCCTCAACAATCAGGATGATTCTCTATCACTGTTTAGGTTTCACATTCCATATTATCTCAACACATAAACACCATCTAAGCCACAAGAAACATTCTGTATTGCAATTCTTCATTTAATATTATGTGGGAGACGATGTCTGTACAGAAAGAAAGAGGAATGTGCATCAATCCAAACAATTGCGAAAATGTCAAAGAGAAAAATGAATGAAGGGCTAGTAAAAAGAAGAAGAGATGGAGAGAAAGGGGTTTTTCTAAAATCTGAAAGACGATGTAAATTATACTACCTCCTTTGTACACTTCTTTTAGCATAACTCACAAAATAGGAAAAAAAATCAAAATAAAATAGGGGAAAAAATTAAAATTTTGAATCAACAGCAAATAAAGCTTCAATTTCTTACCAATAAATAGAAATAAAAAACTTGTCAAATTGAAAAGTTCTTTTATTCCAATGTGGAGCCATGCCTCTAACAGAGGTGGCGTTGACGACAGGAAGAGGAGAGAAAGGCTGTTGCGACGACCCAGTCGTGTAGATGGAGCTTCTTCCACAAGAGGCCGACAGCGGCGAGGCGGTGGAGGCGATGCTACGCAGCGGAAGGAGCGAGGAGGGATGGGCTGGGACGGAGTCAGAGGATGAAGAAGAAGAGATTATTGAGGAAGTGAGTATGGGAGAAAGAGAAGAATAAGAGAGAGAGATAGATATGGGAGAGGGCAAGGGTGAGTCTCTGTGAGAGAGAGAGAGAGAGAGAGANAAAGGACCGCGGCGGCAAGCGCCTGCTCCCTGAGCAGTGGTAGTTCACCGACTTGAGCTCCTTCGCTTCTGCTTCCCTATCTTCCGTCTTTGCTGCCTCATGCAGCAGCGACTCTGATGCCAAATTCTTCTCCGTACATTCCGTTTCCAGAGTAAATGACCGGCAGGCCATGTTGTCGGAGAGGAAGGAGGAGAAGCCGACGACATCGGAGCCGGACTCCGAGCCGAGCGCCTCGGTGCAGACCTCGAGGCTCTTCTGGCTCATCAGGCTGGAGGAGCGGCGGACGAGGGGGTGGACATAAGGCGGAGGGCCATCGGCAGATGCTGCAGCTGCCTTGGCCTTCTTCTCGGCCTGGATGGAGTTCCATATGTCTAATTGCCCGGGCCGGTCCTCGTCCTTCTCGGCGGGAACGGCAGGAGCAAACCAGCTAGGCAGCTGGAACGCGGCCGCGGCCGGGCTTCTGTACACGGCCGCTGACATCTTCTGGAACGATCACGTCTTAATTAGTACGTAACGATACGATCGATCGGACAAGCACCGTTTTTACCTCACTGGTAGAAATAAGAGAGAAAGAAGATGGTACGTTGTAAGGCTAGCTGCTTTAGTGTTAGCAAGGTAGCTTCAAATGAAGTCTCAGAAGATGGAGCTGAAGTTCACCTCAACCAATTAGGAACACATCAACAAGCCTAGGAACATTGGAAGAGGTTATATGCGCCGGTGTGGTATAGAGAGAGAGAGAGAGAGAGAGAGAGAGGCAGCCCCGGCTCGCCCGCTCGCGCCTTCGCCCGCGCCGCACGCTCGCGCCGAGGGCCCCACCGAAGCCGCGCGCCCCCGCCCGCCGGAGCCCGCGCCTGCCCGCGCTCGGCGCCTGCTCGCGCTCGCCCGCGCCAGCGTCCGCACGCTCGGCCGCCTGCGCCGGCGCCCTTGCCCGCCCGAGTCGGCTCGCCCGCCCGCACCGCTCGCGCCCGCTCGCCCGCACGCCACCGCTCGCGCAAAACGCAGAGGCCCCTGCCGTACAATTTTTGTCTTCACAATTCAAAGTTTATATAGATCGTACTTGTGGACTCTTAAAAACAAAAATTCCCGGTCCTCTCAAGAACATGGCTCCAATACTAAAGAACATTTTGAAAGAACAGAAAAAGTCTCTATTCGTTGTCAGTTTCTTGTTCACTGTAATTTATTATATATTCATGATTTTTATACACAAAATGGCAACTTTGCCAACAATATAAATAAAATATTGTGCAATCACCATTTACGATAGCGTTATATTGTTGCACAAATTATAATGGAGCCAATCTTCTTAGTGAGCAAGGACAATAGCGAATAATCTCGAGATGAAGAGATAATGTTGTGGCATTGTCAATTGTACCGAGATGAAAAGTACAATTCCAGTTAAAAGAGAAAGAATCTAATTCTAATATTTCTTCAATTGATTGCACTGTGTAAGATTGATTTTTCCATAAGATAGTACTAGAATTCGCGCGTCTCAAGTTAAGGGGGGAGTCCATGCGAAATCAGCATATAAAATAACAGAGCAAATTATTTAGGCCTCGGCGACCGAATTTGTTGTCCAACGTGAGGGAAATGGTTTATCCGCTTGAGAAGACGGGCATATATATAACGACAAAAAATTCATTCAATTGATTGTTAATTCGGGTAGTTTCCTCCGTTCGTCGAATCTTCTAGAAAGGATAAAAGATACCATAAGATATTTTTATCGCCACGCTTTAGAGCGGAAATTAAACATTCTCTCATTAGTCAACTCTTACTCAAACAGTCAAATCCCACTATTATTAGTTATATAATTTTATCATCATCACGCACCAAACGGAAGAGCGGCGAATCACAGCTCGCACGTGCACGAAGAACAATTATATATAATAATAAATATATATTAGAGATCCGTTGAGGGTCACCCGATGGCAATGACGTAAATTATTAAAAGGATAAATAATCAGCGAAGGCCCGCGAACTGAATTAATTGGTGAGGTCTCAAGATGAGGTGGCGATGCAGCAGGGCTCCCAGATGAAAAGCGGCCGCCGCCGTAGCTGGTTGCACCGCCTCATGTGCCGGAGCAGCTCCTCTTTGCTCCGTCTGGCCCTCGATGTCGTCGTGAACAGCATCTTCGCCTCCGTCGTCGCCACCTCGCACCCATCCCCATCCCCCGTAGCCAGTGGGCTCCCTTTTCCGCACCAGTCGTAGCCCACAGATGACGTGGCCGCTGCAGCCACTGCTGCCGCCGCCGTCGTCGTGGTGTAGCCAACGTGGCAGTTCTTGATCTTCTCTTCTTTTCCATCGTCTTTTTGGGACTCATCCGTTGAATGCGTTGACCATGCGGACTGGTCGGTCAACGGTGCCCCGCCCACGAACTTGTTGATGACGACCGACGAGCGGTGCACCTTCGCGGCAGTGCCGCTGCCGCCGCCGCTCTGCTGCTGTGGTTGTGTGGTCACCTTCACCTCTATTACCGTCCCCCTGTCCACCACTTCCACTTCCTCCTCTTCTTCCTCCAACTCTTCCTCCTCATCATAATTCTTCTCCTCCTGCTCATTTCCTACTTCTTTCTCTTCACCTTGCTTTGCCTGTAATGCGGCCGATTCTTGATTTGATGGGTCCTCCACGACTTGGACAGCGCCACGTTGATCACGGCATGTTCCTTGGACGGCGGCGGAGGTGTCGATGAACGAGAGGCGCAGGCAGCCATGCTGGCGCTGGGCGTGAAGGTAGTTGTGGGAGGGGACCGGGACAGCCTCGACAATGAGGCGGCCGTCGCGGCGGTGGGGACGCATCTTGAGGCAGGGCTGCCCATCGCGCCGCGAGATGGAAGGCAGCGGTGGGGGAAAGGACCGCGGCGGCAAGCGCCTGCTCCCTGAGCAGTGGTAGTTCACCGACTTGAGCTCCTTCGCTTCTGCTTCCCTATCTTCCGTCTTTGCTGCCTCATGCAGCAGCGACTCTGATGCCAAATTCTTCTCCGTACATTCCGTTTCCAGAGTAAATGACCGGCAGGCCATGTTGTCGGAGAGGAAGGAGGAGAAGCCGACGACATCGGAGCCGGACTCCGAGCCGAGCGCCTCGGTGCAGACCTCGAGGCTCTTCTGGCTCATCAGGCGGGAGGAGCGGCGGACGAGGGGGTGGACATAAGGCGGAGGGCCATCGGCAGATGCTGCAGCTGCCTTGGCCTTCTTCTCGGCCTGGATGGAGTTCCATATGTCTAATTGCCCGGGCCGGTCCTCGTCCTTCTCGGCGGGAACGGCAGGAGCAAACCAGCTAGGCAGCTGGAACGCGGCCGCGGCCGGGCTTCTGTACACGGCCGCTGACATCTTCTGGAACGATCACGTCTTAATTAGTACGTAACGATACGATCGATCGGACAAGCACCGTTTTTACCTCACTGGTAGAAATAAGAGAGAAAGAAGATGGTACGTTGTAAGGCTAGCTGCTTTAGTGTTAGCAAGGTAGCTTCAAATGAAGTCTCAGAAGATGGAGCTGAAGTTCACCTCAACCAATTAGGAACACATCAACAAGCCTAGGAACATTGGAAGAGGTTATATGCGCCGGTGTGGTATAGAGAGAGAGAGAGAGAGAGAGAGAGAGAGAGAGAGAGAACCTTACAGCACGCCTCTTATTCTCCTGAAGAGGGGCTCCCTAAGCCTTTGGCGTGCCTTTGGTTCTAAGGAGAACGAGGGGGATGTGGTGGTATTTGTAGGGGAGAGCAGAGGAGACCACACTTAAAAGCGGACCTTTTTGCCCTGCAGGGGACCCCTCTTCCACCACCACCACCACCACCACCACTCCCTCCATGATCTGGGCTTTCTTTTACTTTCCAGCTTTAATTCTCTCTCTCTCTCTCTCTCTCTCTCTCTCTCTCTTTCTGGCCATCACTAGTTAGCTTTTATATTTATTCTTTTTCTAGTTTATTCTCTCTTCTTATATAGAATCATTCTGATCTCTTTGATGTGTTGGCATTTACTTCAAACACCGACTCTATAATTTCGCACTTTTTTATTTTAATATTATATAATTTAAAATGTGTCAAGTTACTATCACGTGGCTTCATTTTTATTTATTCGTCAGCTTTTTCGTTAATATTTCGTTAAATTATATACAAAAAAAACTTCAAATATTCCACCTAAGTTTATCTAATATTCATTTTAGTACCTTTTAGTTTTACTTTTGTCAACAATTAGTGGAATTCGATAATAAAAAGATAAAAATAAAATCAGAGAGCACTAAATTGATACACTTTAAACCACAGGGTACTAAAGTGAGAAAGTGTGAAACCACATTGGTGGTATTTGAAATTTTTTCTAAAATAATTTAATATTATCGGTGATTGTTTTATAGAAAAAAAATAGTATACTATCCGTTTCGTTTATTTTTTGAAAAAAATAAATTTAGCTAAATATAAAGAAAATTAGGTTTCCCATTTGAAATTCTCTTTCTGTATCATCACTATTATCTTTTATATGTATTCTTTTTCTTGTTTATTCTCTCTTCTTTTATAGGATTGTTCCTTTTTGTGTGCGCATATATAATAATTTTATATCGACTAGTGGTTGTTTTTTAAGAGAAAAGTAGTATATTATCTTTGTGTTCACTTTTAAAAAAATTAAATTTAGCCTAAAATATAAAAAAATAGGCTTCAAATTTAAAACGTTGAACACGAAAACTTCAAATCCTTTACTATCTACACTAGGGACAGTTGGTATTTAAGAAGCTATCTTAAACCTTTAGACAAATAGCATAACGCTTTGGAACACGAAAATTTTATGGGGATAATTTCCATGCTATATGATCTCATCCACCATCTATTTATTCTATGATCAATACTTATCTACATGAAAGATAGTAGATAAGTCCATAACGCTTTGGGACAGTTGGTATTTAAGAAGCTATCTTAAGCGTTATGGACTTATCTACTATCTATCATGTAGACTAGCATTGATCACGGAATAAATAGATGGTGGATGAGATCATATAGCATGAAAATTATCCCCATAAAATTTTGGGGCAATTGCTTATATATCTCTGAAAGGTTTCCAACTTTCCGATTTACTCCTCTTAGAAGGCTAATATTGAAAATACACTTTTTACGTTCCAACCTATTTCTAATATACCCATAGAGTTAAATCTGTTAATTAACTTTCTTATCTTTGTAAAATTACTATTTTGCTCTTTCAAATATACCCTTTCACCATCACCGACTTTCTTATTTGCCCTTAAAGTCAGGGATACAAAAATTATTTTGATTTTTGATCTTTTCAAATATACTCCTCTACCGTCATCAACATTTCTTATTTGCCCTTAAGTTAAGGGCAAAATTGGCTGTAACACACTGGACCTGTGCGAATTGCGAGGTTCGAGTGTTTGATGTGGACTCCAAACTTTTCCACACTTGATGGAAGGTCGTAGATGGTATTCTGGCCTAAAAGTTTAATTTTTGAAATTTTAGCTTAGTCCTGAGAGTTTTCACTCTCGAGGACCGGTTCCTGGTGGGAGAGACCGGTCCCCTCAGAACAGTGTTGCGGTAGACTTGAGGTGTAAGGAAGTGAATTCTCGAAATACGAGGATTGTACTTCATCCAGGATCGACTGATTGTCGAAAGTAAACCCTTTGTGGGAGTTGAGAATGTCCAAAGCACGAAGAGTACCTTGGAGTTGAGTCCGCGAGAGCAAATGAGGCAAATGGCATCATTGGGCAGAAGTTGCTCTCGGGGACCGGTCNAGAGACCGGTCCCTCTGGGCGAAAACTGCCCAGACCGAGCTGTGCACTGTTTTGATTGTTGAGGAACCTAAGTGGATTTTGTTACTTGGGTTGGCTTATATGGTCTTTTCTCTTCCTCTCACTCTCATTTCTCCCCTTCATACTCACTTTAGAGAGAGAAAGAGAAGGAGAAGAAGAGGAAGAAGAAGGAGAAGGAGAGGAGCTTGCTTGGAGGCCTTAGAGCATCATCTTCCCCTCATTTCTCACCTTTCGTGGCTTGGAGCTTGCAGTTGGAGCCTTGTGGAGGATTAAACTCCAACCCTACTTGGTTTAGAGCTTGGATTAGAGCTTCTCTTGAGGTTGGTAGCTTATATTTTTCATTTAATACAAGTTTTTCTAGATTTTACTTGATGAAACCCTAGATTTTGAGATTTAGGGTTTATTTTGGGAATTTTTGATTTGAGGGCTTTGAAACCTAATTGATGGGTTTAGGACCTTCATTTAGGTTGGATTTGAAGAACTCTAACTCCTATTTGGAGCTTGAGAGAGAATTTTTTCACCTAGGTGAGTTTTTCTCCACCTTAGCCTATGTTGCTTATTGATTGAGCTTAGAGTTGATCGTAAGCGGAGCGGGACCGACTGATGGAGCGCCTCAACGAGTTTAGGAGGTGCAGTCCCCGGATCTTCGATGGCGAGAAGGTCAACCACTGGATTATGGAGAAGTGGTTGATGCATATGGAGAAGCTCTTCTGTGACACCTTTGTGGAGGAGAGAGATCGAGTTTGGCTCGTCACACACCATTTGGACGGCGAGGCCTACCGCTTGTGGTTGGATCTCCAGGAGAACCCCAGCATTGATTTGACGGCTATCTCGTGGAAGAAGTTCAAGGAGCTTCTGTTGGCGCACTATTGCTCGACCAGCGTCAAGAGGAAGATGGAGCAGGACTTGCGCAGCTTGCGCAGCTTGCGCCAGGGAGACAGGACAGTTGCCGAGTACGAGCGGGAGTTTTCTCGGCTTCTACACTGTGTGCCTTTCGTCGTGCGGGATGACGAGGATAAGGCCCGCATCTTCGAGCGAGGGTTGCGACCGTCGATCTTCCGGTTTGTGCAATCCTCTAACCTCCAAACCTACCGGGAGGTGGTGGATCGCACGCTCATCGTGGAGAGCGGTGCGGCAGACGTCCAGGAGCGGCGAGAGGCTATGGACAAGGGTAAGGCTAAGAGGCCTACGGCTGAGGGTGCGAGCCAGACGCACTCTAGGAGGCCGCCGAAGCATCCTAGGAGCCAGCAGCGTGGACGTGGCTCGGCGACCCACCGTGGAGGTTCTGACCGATGCTGACCTCCCCAGTGCGTGATCTGTGGTGGTCCCCACATTCCACCGCAGTGCCCGCAGCGGGGAGGGAGGTATTTCCATGTGGCCAGGAAGGCTACTTTCGGACCGAGTGCCCGAGATGTTCTTCACCGGCACCGTCGACTGCATCGGCACCAGCTCTACCAGCCGCTAGCCATGGGACTCCGTCGACACAGTACCAGCCTGGACGGCCACCCGTCCAGCGCCAGAGCGAGGGATCTCGACAGGCCTCGAGTGGGCGTTTGTATGCCGCTCAGATCGAGGAGGCGGCAGCAACCGAGGATGTGGTTGCAGGTATCATTTTACTTAATGGCATTAGAGTTCGTACTTTATTTGATACCGGTGCATCGCATTCATTTATAGATCGGCTGTTTGCCG
>NW_017890612.1:35836-43979 GCF_001540865.1 Ananas comosus | reverse complement strand
AGTAACAGTACAACTTAAACTTACTTCTTATAATAGGTTAGAACTTACCTTTATTCAGTAATAAATTAAGGATTTCTTTAAATAATAATAAAAAAATTAATTATATAATATATTAAATTTGTATAGGAGTAAATTATCGATTTTAGTAGATAATGAGATCCACTTACTTACATCAAACAAATCAACAGAAGTGATTGAATTAACTTTCAAGGCGTCCGCAGTTCGAGTCATACAAACAACAAAGAAAATAATCACAGCATTCAGGAAACTCAAATAACCACATACATTGCTTACGTTGAAATATACATAATACGTCAACAAACGCCTAAAAGTAACCTAACACTGTAAGTGTATCTTAATGACAGGCAGTAAGTTAACTAATTAATAAGTAACTTTATAAGTTTTCGCCATTTTATCTTAGATTTGCGTGATATATAAAACGACAACGAGTTTTGATAAACCCTGATGCGCTTGAATGATCAATCTATTATGTAACCATTAGATCAATATTGGAAGACTCAAAACTAATTTTGAAAGTTATTCTGTTGTTACGGGCATTAAAATTATTTTCTTGGTTTTTTAATTTGGCAGGCAAGTTTCCACATCTCAAACAAAGCAATAGAAACAGTAACATAACTTATTTTTTTCTTTTTTGTTCGCCTTAATTTTTTTTTCTTTGACTAGATCTGGGACCTCGGAATCGAACGAGCCGAACACAAGCAGAGCGAGATGCGGCCGGCTTTGTGTTTGACTCTTTCAATAACGACGACCAACACAAGCCATATCGTAAAGTTCGAGTCGAAAAATTCAGCTCGCTTCGGCGCGTTTATTACGATCGCAACGGCAGCTGACGGCTAATGTAAGGAAAATTTTAAAATATATAAATTTTGTTTATTGTTTTTAGGTGAGATGGATGTGATTCTTCGTGAAAGGTGCATCCTTAGTGAATGGATGAACTCTTAGTGAAATATGATGCCAACCTTAGTGAGAGCAACTCTAATCAAAGAGGTAGACTCTATAAAGTGAAAGATTGACTTTAGTGAAAGATATGATATGAAAGAGACATCTTTATAGTGTGTCTCTTGCGTACATATGCCCGTTGGTATCAATGGTATATGATTTGAACTTGATTCTATAACTATTTGGTAGTTTATGATCAAATGATAAGTCACAATCGAAAGTCACTCTCACGAACACACCCTTTCCGTGAATAAGTTACTTATTGAGGCACACGTTCGTGGGCTATTATAAGTCCATAGCTTGGATCTGCAGAAGGAGACAGACGAAAACAGTTGAAGGGTTGTGAAGTTTTCTTCATAATAATTATTCTTGTTTTAATTCTATTTCTTTTGATAACTTAATTCGAGTGAGTGCTCAAAGGCTCGACTTCTGTGAGTGAAACGCAGTTGAGGTTTACGCTTCATTGTATCCTGGGAGAGTGTTCGTTTCGACCGGTGCAACCAAATTGTTTAAGAACGGTCGGAGATTTCAGCCTTAAGCGAAGTGCATTGCTACACGCCTTGAGCTTTTTAATCTTTCTTGTTCATACCGTATTCACATATCATGTTCAACATTTTAAGGCGTTATACCGAAAATATCGATGCTATCTCTACGCAGATGGCAACAAAACTTTTATGAGACTAGTAAGATTTGATGGCCGATGGACTTCAGACGGCTGGCAGGAAGGAAATTTATTTTCCTGTCTGTCGAGACTCTCCAAAGCTTATATTCATCACTATCGCAGACCAGAAATGAAACGAGGATGAACCTTGTTAGCACAAACTTTCGTACAAGACAAAAAGGATATGATGATGACAATATATCGTGCCGGCAGGCAATATCTAAATGCTATGTCGGATGCGCTTTTCGACCCTATCACAATGTCTTGAAACGCTAAAGAACTGTGGAAGCCTTGAAGGAATAATACAAAATCGAGGAGTGCCACAAGTAAGAAGTTTCTCTGTTGAAGATTTAATAACTATAAAATGTTTGATAGAGGAATCCTGTTCTAGATCAATTACATGAAATTCATATAATTCTCATCAATTATCAACAATAATATGTATATGGTATGAATCTATAATTGTGCCTTTATATCGTATTAACTTCCTCCATCAGGCTTAGGACTTTAAGAAAAGTCTTAAATCATAGAAAGGAAGAGATCTACTCTTAAGATTGGGACTAACCATTCTTCGCTAGCGAAGAAATATCGTTTGCCAGCATAGAAAAAGGAGCAGATGCTCAGATGCACAAAAGTGTATGTGACGGAAGGATGAAGAGTATAGTCAAACCGCTCAACCACAAAGAAAATCGAAAGAGTGCTAGCAATCCGCTCAATCCACCATCAGGACAAATAAGAAAAAAGGTGCATGTTTCTTGTGGCAAACCAGGCCCTACAAAAAGAAGTGCGCAGCTTCCTCAAAAGGGAAAGTGCGCGCCGGAGTTCCAAAAGAAATTATATGGCTATATATCCGAGGCTAATCACTCGAAATGAGAGCTTGTGGATTGATTTCGAGTTTCCACAAGACGCATGTGTGCAAGGATAAAATTATTCACAACTTATGATGCATTGGGCATGGAACTTCTCTTATTATGGGCAAATTTCTCAACAGACATCAATCAAAGGAAAGGCAAGGTAGGAACTCGAGATCACATCAGGAAACAATCTTCACTCTCACGATGTGTATCATGTACCATGGAATTAGGAGAATCTTATTTCAGGAAAGTCTTTTAACAATATTTGGTTCAAACTTTGTATTTGAGGCCGACAAATTATTTTTCGAATAGCCGCGTGGAATCTTTGTGGAAAAGGGATAGTTTGTATGAGGCATGTTCAAACTCAATCTTTTAATAAAATAATATTTTCGCCATATTATTGACTCTTACTTCTTTTATAGACATAATCGTTTAGGGACATTATTAATTATAGCAATACCAATGATATGCCCTAAAGTTAGTGTTACTTCCTAATTTTGTAATAAATTAGAACATGTAATACTTGCATGCACTAAAATTACGAGAAAGTCTTTTCCTAATAATTTAATGTTCTATCTACTGATTGGTACATAGTGTGTTTGTATTGCATGCTTTCTCCTTCTATTGGTGGAAAAGAAATATTTTTTGTTACATTTATTGACCTGATTTTTTAGACTATAGTATGTTTTCTTTTGCATTCTAAAATGAAGCTGCTAGATAAATTTTGTGAATTTATAAATCTGAGTTGAGGTGAAATGTGAGAGAAATGCGTTCAATGCCTAAGAACAGCACAGCATGAGAGAGATATTATGATCCTTCATTTTTGATCATTGTGGATATTTACATTGAAACTCTGCGCCTCTATACTCCAACAACAAAGGAAGTGCAGAAAAAAAAAATAAACATTAAGGAAATGATCAATTCATGCTTCTAACTCTGGATTAATTATGGATTTTGGGGCGCGAAGCTTTTTACAGATCTTGCCATCACTAATAGTAATCCAACAAAAATAATGATAAAACTCCTTATGAATTATTCAAGAGAAGAAAGCAATTTAATTATTTTAAGTTTGGGTGCTAGAGCTATTAGTGAGGGGTTCCGAACGAAAGAAAAAACTTTTCGTAAGAGTAATTGAGTGCTATTTATTGGGTATGCACAACATAGTAAGCATACATTTTACGGTGATTGAATACTAATGATCATTGAGCTCAAACACAGTTTATATGAATCTAAAGATGATGTTTTTGCAGTGGAAAGACAGATTATGTTATCAATTCTAGACCCAAAGAAACATTAGTGAGTAAAGAATCATACAATGAGAAAAATAATTTGCAATTGAAACCCAGAACTTAGAAGAGTAATAGACTTAGATTGCTAAAACATTTGGACCAGATTTTTGACTTTTGTATTGAGGGTAGTAGAGAAATATTACAGAAGTTTTCCCAATTTGTTTAACATTGACTCAGACCCCACGAACATTTAGGAAGGCAAATGAAATCTCTGATGCGCTTTTTGGAAAAGAAGCGTAAATCGAGAAATGGACTCTAATAATGACAAACCAAACTGGAATAGTTGATCTCTCTCTGGATTAACCTAGTTTGGGGTTAAATGATTTCAAAAGAATAATCAATGTAAAGGCAAATAGATAATTCTAAGCAAGATTGGTTGCCAAGGGGTTTACACAAAAGAAGGCTATTGATTATATTCTGAGTACTATCACTTGCAGATTAGGCGCTTAGAACTATGATTGCTCTTGCTTGCAATATACATACTTGCATTTTCATCAAATGGATGTCAAACAGCATCTTAAATAGGAGAATTAGATGAAGAAGTTTATATGTAACAGCCCGGATGGGTTTGTCTAGTTCACTGGACTAGAGCACAAGTTGCTGTAACTTTATCAAGTCTTTTGTAGGGCTAGTAAACAAGCACCTTAACATTGGCATCAAAAGTTTGCATCAGATTGTTTTTCAATGGGTATTAATTATCATATCTGATCAATGTGTTGCTATAGTATTCAAGATGGAATAAAGGATTATTATATGTCTATATTTGGATACATTTATAATGTTGCGCACGATCGTTCAGCAAAGTAGAAATACTAAATTTTATTATTCTTGCAAATTGTATATGAAAAGATATGGGGCGAGGCTGATATTATTGGGAATTAAAATTATTCGTGAAAATCGATGGATTATTTTTAACACGAGTCTCATATAATATCGAAAAGATTATTAGCAAAATTTGGTTATTTGAATTGTACTCCAGTACAAATCCTTTTATCCAATTAAAGATCTAGATTCGTAAACTGGGCTAAATGAATTAATCATTATAGATATTCTAAGATTATTGGAAGTCTTGCATGATATCATTCTTTTTGTACTGAGGCACCTTGATATAGTGCATTTGCTGTTTGTCGGTAAATTAAGTTAGATTATCAGCAATTCCAGTAATTACATTGGCATGCCTATTTTACAGACATTTTGGAATATTTGAAAAGAGATTGGCTATTGGAATTTTCTATAGTGGATATCCAACAGTATTGAGGGCTATACAGACTGCCTAGTTGGATAAATAGATCGAGCAGATCTATGCCAATCCAAAGTGGGCTGGATATTTTATTGCGTGGAGTGTGCGATTTTATGGGTTCTAAGAAACACATGTATAGCGGATCTACCAGGCAGCAGAATTTATAGACTAGCTTCTGCTAGCTTAAGGCGAGCGGAATGGATAAGAAGTTTTATATGAAATTCAGTTTGGCCAAACCATGCCGCCGTATCGCTACATTTGCGATGTGAAGCTCGCTCGCAAGGCATGATAGATATCTCTCTCTTTTAATAAATTTTTTAGAGGAGGTTGTGTAGTGAAAGCCGAGTTCAGCACTTTAGAGAAGGAAGTCGAAAGTAGGTGAAGTGGAGCTCTAACGTAACTTGAATTACATTATATTTTTCACTTGTATCAAAACAAATAACGGAAGTGATGGAACTTGAGTTCCATCACTCCACTTACACCAAAACAAACAGGCCCTTATAGTTGCAATTGCATTACAGTTATACGTATATGTAATTTCAAATTTGGCGTTTGGTTTAATATGTTTGGGTTTATTGCTACAATTAGAACTGCATAATGAGATTCAATTACAGCAGTTGGAACCATACTCAAATTACTCATTGTTTCAACTATAATAGTTGGAGAAAATAACTGTAAACAGAAGATAAACTTACTTTTGTAATTATTTTTTGAATAAAAAACATCTATATCTTTTTTTTTTTCTACATTAAGGATAATCTCACCACCACAAAATATAAAGAAATATTTTTTTTTAAATGCATTTCTCAATTATATACAATCAAATAAATAATTTATAATTATAACACTTCTTACTGCATCCAATCAAACGAAATATATATAAATATAATTACTACTTTCACAACCCGGATTACCGCAGAAGCCCGAATTACATCAACAGACCCGCCACATGTATAAGGATACACCTTATACATACGAAGCGTCAACAAAAGCTGTCTAAAAAATAGTTAACTAAAATTTAACAACAGTAGTATTAAAGTAAAATAAAAACTATATACTATAGCAACACTGTAAACATACAATCATTATTACACTAATCCTCAAAATGGTATAACATCTCTGATCATTTCAAATCTCAAAACACACTGCTAAGTGGTCCAATTATACACACAAAAAGGATAGAAAATGCTAACTATTTGTAATTCCTTTATCTCGATCAGTAGCTGGTGCAAAAAGTTCTGAAATAAAATATTAATAAAGAGGGCCTAAAAACTATAATCAATAATCACCAGTGGGCACGATAGTCAACGCCAACGGTCTACACCACGAGGTCCATAAGAGTCAAAAATAATAAATAACTAAGCAGTGGAAATAAATAAGTACTAATATAAATAATTGCTGAGAGGAACTATTACTATCATATCTCTATAATATAACTAAAACCTATGAATCATATATTTCATGTATCAGTTAGATACTGAATAAAACAATAATATTCAATCATAGTGATCGACTCAACAGTCAGATCTAGCCTGCGACGCCTCATGTAAGGACTGAGATTTTTACAGTGCAATTAAACTCTCTGATGACGATGTTTATGTGTGTAATTTAATTACATAAGCACTCGTCAAGTTTCAAGAGAAACTGAGCTAAAACGGAGAAGTTACGCGATTATTAGTTTTCACATAAGTGAATAGTAACTTCGGTTTTTCGGTGAAGCCACGGAGTAGAGCTGGCTTTCGGCGCATATCGGACTCCGTTCATAGCGATCCAATAGCTCGTTTTGAACGGTTCAGCTATTCTGGAACCAATGGCACTGACGAATTTTAGATCTGATGCACGGTTTTCGAGAAAATCTGAAAATACATGTTTCTTATGTAATTGTGCATCATTTTGGCCTTTTGGAGAGAGAGTGGATTTCGTCACAAATCCGCGACCGTTTGAGGTAAAACGAAATCGTAGCATTGTTGTCTCCGAGGTGCTGATCGCACTGGTGCGATCCGTTCACAAATCCGACGGACGGATCTGTGGAGATCGCACGTTGATCGAGGAGAGGTCGGTGAGTGCAAATTGGTATTTTTGCGAAAGTCGCGATATTTTATGTACCGTTTTGTGTGATATCGCACGTGGAGGGGTATTCACGCATTTTACTCAGGCTGGGAAGGATCTAGCTTGAAATAGTAAGTCTAGGTGGACTTTCTTGCAATTTTGCGCCTTACTTATATTGTTTTCTAGGGTTTTCTTGGGATTCGAGCCCTAGATCATCCCTAGTTAACCCTAACCGCACCCCAGCCACGTTCTTGCCTCCCTCTGACCTAGCCGCACGACTCCCGGCCGCCGCCGACTGATCTCCGGCCAGGCACCACCACCCCAGCCCTTTTCTTTCCCTCTCCCTCTCTTGTTCCCACCTTCCTTCTCCAGCGGCTTGGACCCGAGCAAGGGGAGGACTCAAAACGAAACATTGGTGGGGGAGGTGGAACATGTAAACATGTCTCCCCTCCCAGTGGGTACCGCAAGCCGAAGAAGGCGAGGAGTACTCACCGGATCAGGAAGAGAGCTATACAACAACACGGAAACTAGATAGGCATAAGTGCTGGTAAGTAAAAGATGCTGATAGGTAAGGAGCTGACAAGTACAGATGCAGGTAAATAAAAACAGTAGCTACAATAAACCGATAAGGATGTACTGAAAATAAACCACTACAGACTACTGTGCATGCGTCAACTGACGATAAGCTCAAGAGTACCCAATCTCGCTGCCCTATTGGTCCGAAAGACCTCAGGCCCATGCCACACTGCTCAACTGTTACCTGGCCCTCGCAATGAAGCCTGGGTCAGAAGCACGGTACCTGACCCTCGCAATGAAGCCCTAGGTCAGAAGCATATACGCCTCGCAATAAAGCCCCTGGGCTCACGGGTGGCAATCCAACCACTTTTCCGGAAAAGAACACGCTCTCTGCGGTGATCAGACCGCTGGTGTTCGTGAAATGCGTACATGCAGTGGCGATCATGTAGTATGCTCAAAGATCAATCCATCGGAAAACAGCCGACAATCCAGGCCCCTCAGGGCACACCGACCGTATAGGCATCAGAACTAATCGGCTACGTATGTCAGATAGACTGTACAACTCGCGATCTCT
>NW_017890612.1:29455-32592 GCF_001540865.1 Ananas comosus | reverse complement strand
TTTTCAGGTATCGCGGGCGATGAGTAGTGGGACGAGACGTGAGGTACGTGTGTAGCGGTCGATAGAGCTTCCGACCTAGGTTATTTCGATTTAGTTGTTATCCTTGGTATTTCTGTTGATATATAGTTTAGTTGGTTTATATGGTTCAGTGTTTATTTACATTTGAAAATGTGGATTTCTGAATTTTGTAAAATAAAAGGTTTTCTACCCCTCGTGGTAGCGTTTTTAAAAGAATAAAGGTTTCTGTGTAGGAAACAGTTTTTAAAAAATTTTTGTGGATTTCTATTTAAACCTTGAATGTAAAACTGTGATGTGAATGGTGAATGTATGAATGTATAGTTATCTTTATATTCATCTGGTTGTGGTTGTATCCTGGTTGTACTGTGTATTTGATCGACGCCGTGCAAATACAGGGGAGACTCTGTCCGTGTGAACAGTGGATCCCCTGTATTTGTGGCGAATCTGGCATACTCTGGGGTCAGGTTTTCAAAAAAAATTCAGACGCTTTTCCGCTTTGTTTTAAACTGAAAAGGGACCCCGGGGCGTGACACCTCATGTTCAGCATCCATTTATAGTGGTCCACTACCACGCAGTCTATTGTCAGATCCATCATCCATACCATAATAATATCACATAACCCAACATCCGAAATGGCACTCGCGGGGGCGCTACCCCAATCGAGTATAGTATCACTGTCAAGGCCAAAATAGCGTACAAGTTATAGTCAAATACAATAATCAAATAGGTTGTGATAATACTGTCAAAGTGTCACAAATATAGTTATAGTCTCACACTATCTATCACTCTTTATTGACCTCCAAGATAATATAACATAATACTAATAGTGAAAAATATGTATGTCTCAATATACGCTACAGAACGGTGTCAAAAATACTTTTATTATCTTAACTATATCAATAGTTCATCTCATAAACTAAATAATATAATATAAAAATAAAAATTAGTCCGCCAATTTTGACAACACAGAATCCACATATATTGCAAATCCGAAGACCAGAACGGTAATTAGGATAGTGAGATAATAAGTTACTGCTCTCCTAGCCAGAATGGCAACCACGATACCTTAGCGTGGTTCAAAAACTTTTATGAAAATCACACTAAATCAACTCCTAAAATATATAAAATAAATTAGCTTCTAAATCTTAATTATACAAAAATCTCTCAACTAAACGAAAAATTATAATATTATGATACTAACCCCGATATGGAAACATCGAAAAAATCACGAGCACGCGCCAATCGATCGTTATGAAAAAACCAAGCTTGCCAGCGTTTTTTTCTTTTTTTTTTTTAACCTCCTAACGAAGTCTCTCTCTCTCTCTCTCTCTCTGCGGAGCCACCATAGAAAGTAACGATAAGGATGAAGGACCTACCTGGACTCCGCTTCTAAAATGGCAAAAATATTATTAGGTCCCTTAAAAATTATATATTTTAAATTCGTTCTTGCATCTATTTCACGCTAAAACGTTTTTAATTTAGTCAAGCACTATAAAAATACTGACTAAAAAAATTTATACTGTAATTTTACCTCTTTACTAAGGTCCGGTATATCACAACTACATCTCCAACTATATATATTTTTAACTATATTACAGTTCTCATTATATCTAACCAAAAGGCCCTTAATTTAACAAGCTAATCTTCTTACCAAATACCATGCATGCTTATATAAAAAATTGATGTTACAGCTCACCTACTTTTTGTCAATAATATTATTCCCTTCAGGATAGTACCAGATCAAATCGAAAACACTGCAACCCACAGAAGATCTGTGCTTGCATAATCATTCATTTCCTGTAACTAATGTTTTCATGCAAATTGGCACACGGAGCATTAATTGAGCTGAAGATGCACAGAAGAATCCATTCCTTAAGCTAATTAAAAAAAAAAAAAAAAAAAGACATAAATAATATATAGGAGAAGAGAAGAGTCATCTAGCTCTATATGATCTCAAACTGCTATTAACAAAACAATGAACTTCGATATCACTCTCTCTTAATGCAGTATAGATAGACTAGCATAATATATTGGTAATTTTGTACTCAGCTTGAAAGAGCTCAGTGTTAGAGGAATCAAGATCTGAATATATAGCAGGTAATTAATATAGCATAGTTAGTAAATATGAACTCTGCTACATCATTGGGAATGCAATTATCCACAACAATTAAGAGAGGAATCGATTGAATGATCATGAATGAACAAAATTGAAATGTAGCTAGAAAAGTGCTCTTCTCCTTATTCTCTTTTTTTTTTTTTTTTTTTCCTCGGGCCTTTTCACTTAATATCATTCACCCTAATTATTAGTCTTTCCTCTTTCTAACACATCTTGGCGCACTTCCGCCACTCGCGCCCGCGCCACCTCCAGCACCAGCTCTAGGACGACCTCCCCGGCCTCGCCGCCTGCACGCTCGACCGCGACCGCCGCCGCCTCGCCGAGACGCCCACGCGCCTCCCCGCCCGCCGCGACCGCCCCGTGGGCCGCCCCCACCGCCGGCACCGCTTCTTCCGCGACGCCCACAGCGTGCGCCGGTGCCTGGCGCGGCAGTCCCGCGACACGCGCCACCGCGCCGTGCGCGGGCGCCGGCGGCACGACCGGCTCTACCGCTCGCACCCGCGGCAGCGCTTCGAGACGGATCACGACGTCAGGGGGCTGACGCCGCTGTCCTGGTTCCTCGCCCAGTCCCTCCACGAGTCCAACGTAAGGTCCCAGACCTCCTCGAGAGGGACGAACAGGGGCGTCAAGAATCGGAACATAGGAGGAGGGAGGAGGAGGAGGAGGAGGAGGTGGAGGAGGAGGAGCACTGTACGTTACTTATTAATTAATTTGTGTTCGACATCTAAAACTATGAAAAGCAAAGATTAAACCCGTACGTACTTAACTTTTCAATTTGTAGTAGTACGTGCGGGTTATGCATTACAACTTTCATTTTTTTGGAATATTTCTTTGGTAAAACAAAGACCATGCATAAGAAAAGTTTACGTACATAAGAAACGATCTATATAATACATACTTATCACGATATATAAAACTGCTTACTTATAACGAAGTTGTCCGTAATGTACTCGCGATCTCCTTTTTTAACCACCGAAGTAAAAAGAAGACACACTATATTAAA
>NW_017890612.1:8149-27601 GCF_001540865.1 Ananas comosus | reverse complement strand
ATATATATATATATATATATATAGGCTAAATTACAGAAAACCCCTCTGTAATAACCCGTTTTTCACTTTCCCCCCCTGACATTTAAAATCCTACACTTTGTCCCCTTGTAAAATGAAAAGTGTGCACTTCACCCCTACCGTTAGGGTTCCGTTAGGGGTTCTGTTAAAAAATATTTTTTTATACCGAAAATACCCCTCTGCCTCTTCTCTGATGCTTCGCTCCCTCCGCTCGCCGCTTCGCCGCCTCGCCGCCTCGCCGTCCTCTACTGCTTCGCCCTCGCCCACATCCCTTTCGTCCTCCTCCGCCACCTCGCCTTCGCCCTCGTTGTCCCTGCCTACCTCTCCATCAACACCCATCTTAGTATCCTCCCTACTGTCGCCGAAATCGATGGGCGGCGACGGTGTAGGAGGAGAAGGGGAGCAGGTGGAGAAGAAATTGGAGAGGAATCGTGGCCGATTAAGGTGGAAATAGCGGCGGATCGAAGGGGCGGCTGAAGAAGCTCAGGAAGAAGACAACAATGGCGAGGGGCAAAATGGTCATTTTACACACCGTGACCCCCCTGTGAACATTTTTCATTTTATAATGGGGCAAAGTATAGGTTTTTAAATGTCAGGGGGGGAAAGTGAAAAAGCGGGTCATTACAGGAGGGTTTTCTATAATTTAGCCATATATATATATATATATATATATATTATATTAGAGTGAGGTACTAATGTATCGAGAAGCATCGGAGCCTTCCGTAGCTTCAACTCGGTTTTCGATTGCGGATCGAATCCGTCGATCGGCTCCGTTTAAACTTGATCTAGATTTTTGAAGTAGCCTAGAAATAAATTTTGCAATTTTTCGATATCATTATGCCTATGAACTAAGGAGGCCAACAATGGTTCGAAATAAAAAATCTTACTATAAACGTGAATATTATGACTGTATGAAAATTTGGGATGCAATGATATATGATTTATTTTATATAGTATAAAGATTTTCTATGCAAAATTTACTAATTTGATTGATATTTCTATACCGTTAAACTTGCAAACGGGCGGTCATCCACGTGGTCTTTAAAATATTTGAATTGTTTAGTCCCTTCGATCACTAGGCAAGATTGATATCGAAAAAATCAGCTAACATTATTTTCTAATACTCAAATATCTAGACTCAAGTTCACGACGAACCAACGATTCGAAATGTCGCAACACTCGAAAAGACCTGGAAGCGATGAAGGCTCCGTGTCTTCCAGAATATATAGTAGCCTCCTCTCCTCTCTCTCTGCTCTCTCTCTCTCTGCTCTCTCTCTTATATCATATATATGTCACGTTACTATACTATCGGCTAGCACAAAAGACCTCGTCTACCAGTTCGTTCGATGATCGCGCTTTCAAATCGACAATCGGCTCCGCTAGACTGATTCTACACTATTGAAAAGATTGGAAAGCTAAATTTCAGATTTTTCGACATCATTTGATTAGTGACAAAGATCTCAAATTAATAATTTTAATGCCGCGTATGTAGTTTGAGAGTTTAACGGTTTTTAAAACATCCAAATCGCGATGAAATTTATTTTATAGAAAATTCTTTAACTATTTAGAGTAAGATCAATATATCTGATCTGAATTTAAATCTTTTATCATCATTTTTATGAGATTTTAATTTTCAGCCGTTCAATTTTAGACTATTGTTTTGATAGGTAAATGGTATCGAAAATTATGAATTTAGTTTATAAAATACTTTTAATAGTGTAGATAAGGCTAACGGAGCCGATCGTTGATTTGGAAACCGCATCATCGAACAACTTGGTAGCACGAGCGCTCCGTGCTACCGATATGTATATACTACTTAGATATATATATATATATATATTATATATATATATAATATATATGATAGGGCTAGAATACTTGTAAAGTATCATGGGGTGATACTTGTGTGTTTGTAGCCCTTGGATGGAGAGATGTGAGTTGAGATGATTGGGTAGGTGGTGGTAGGTGGAATAGTATTTATCCAATGACTATTAATAATCAAAAAGTAGATTCTAATGGCTTAAAACCTAATAGCACTGTAATGGGATACTGGTAAAAATATCATAGCCTCAACTCATATATATATATATATATATATATATATATATAATATATATATATATATATATATATATTTATAGTTATTTATTTTGAGATGCATGCGATGGCGTGGGGATTTGGTGAGCTTTAATACGCGTTCAATGGATGTGCATCGAGTTGTAACATTGAGACGGCAACTCATAATTTTATTTTATTTTATTATTTATTATTATTATTTTGGCTCAGAGGTAAAGTGTCAGGCTTGGATTGTTGGTTTGCACGTGTCTTCTTTGCTTTGGGTGCCTGAATTTTTCTTTTTTCTTTTTTTTTCTTTCTTGTTGAAGATTGGATCAATTCAAAAGTTGGGGCACACTGAGATTTATAAAAAGAAAAAAAAATTGGATTGTAAATTTTGTAGATGAATTGGTGGCAGGTTACATTGGATCTGTATGTTATAAATAAAATTGATTGTTATGACCGTTCGAGTTTTTAGAATTATAGTCAATATCGATGATCCAACAGTAAGGTCAACTGTGAATTGATAAGTGAATTGATATTTTTTCTAAATTTTTTTTGTAAGCAAAAAAAAGATAAAAAGAATATAACAGGTTTTCACGTTTAGTATAAACTTTTTTTTCTTCAATTTTTAATTTTTCTTTTCATATGTGATAGGGCAATATTCTTTCATTTTGTTGTGAATTCAGTCCATTAACATACTAAAGTTTAAATTACATTCTTTTATTCTTTTATTAATAAAATATTTTAAATATTATTTAGTAAAATAGAAATTATATTAAATATTTGTAATGATATTCTTTCTGCTGTAAAATTAAAAGTATTGATTTACAATTTCTAGTTTTTGAGAGTAAAAAATTCAGTTTTGCGTCTTGTGCAATTTAAAAATTGTTAATTTTTTGTCAAAATATTATACTGAAAACAATTGATATTAAATAATGGAACGAGACACGGGAGCAAACAAATTCAGGCCTATTTTTGGTAATGTGATGGCCATAAGCTTTGGAAAGCCTAAAAATTTAAAGTGCTTCTAATTATATATCTTTTTTTTAATATTATAAAAAGTATAAAATATGCGCTTTTCGCTACTGTACTACCAACTAGACCTTAGTTTTGATTTACCTTTTTCTTGATAATTGATTTTTTTTTTTTTTGGTAGAATTTTGGTTGATTGCTCAGTTGCTAGAACATTCTAGTAAGGGTTATGGGAAATATTTGCTAAGTCTTTTGCGGGACAATTTTTTAATAGTAAAAAAAAATATTAATGATCTTTTCTAAGAAAATTTAATATAATAACATTTTGTTACAACAAAAGTGACATACATGATGATATCAAAGTTCTTCTATAACGTGACGTTAAATATTGAAAGTAGCAATCAAAATTACAATCTCACGGAGCTAGTTATGATTTAAATACAGGACATAGTTAAGTCCTTTTCTTCTGATTTTTGAGTTAAATAATCAAGTCTAATCCACCTAACACACTCATTAGTTTTTTAAAAACATAAAAAAGATATAAAATTAGGTGGATTTTGAAGTGGGTGAGGTGAATACGAGTATTTTGGCAGAGAAAAATAATAAAGTATCTGTTTTATTTATTTTTTATAGTTCATAAAATCAGATACTAATCATCAAATTTACAAACAACGAAGCTATGTATGATCGGTCGGTAATTCTGCACAATCAACTAAGTTATGTATGATTGGTCAGTAATTCTGTACAGTCAACGACGCGATGTATGATCTGTCGGTACGTAATTCTGCATAGTCAACTAAGTTATGTATGATCTTCGGTACGTAATTTTACATAGTCAATTACGCTTTGTATGATCGATCGATAATTCTGTAGAGCCAACTACGCGATGTATGATCGGTCGGTGATTCTGGTTGTTGAATGCCGACAGGATTTTACCCTTGTAATCAGATTGGAAGCCACCCCCAGCTACTAGCCCACAATTTTATAAGAATTTGAGCATGTGATGCACCTTTTCATTTGACTTTTTTATTAGTTTTTTTTTTTTTTTTCGCTTATTCAACTCCCCATAATAAGTAAGTAAGCTTCTAGGTCATGGGATTTGTCTCCCTCTCAGTTCTCTCTGTGTCTCACACTGTATGACTAGTCTAACTTTGGTCCCAACACCGACCTTTTTAATTGATTGCGCTGCCGCTGCATCGAGAAGTTTCCACTTCTTGGTTTTGGTTTTTTTCTATTTTGTGGACAGAAACAAGGGGTTGAAAATGTGAGCACTGGACTATTAGGAGATCTGAATCTTAATTAGACCTTTTGTTTGTTTTTTTGTGTGTAGAATAAATAAATGGGAATGGGAACTTTGATTTTATAGATAGACCTCGCTATTGTTGAAAATTTTTAAATTCATTCGAGCTAGGCTGCTATACTATCGATAATACGGAGTTCGCTGTGCTATCAAGTTGTTTTCAATTATGCGGTTTTCAAATCGACGATCGGTTTCGTTAGGTTTGATCTATAATACTAAAAGTATTTGAGAATTAAATTTCATAATTTTTCAACATTATTTGACTAGTGATCAAAAGATTTTAAAATTGATAATTTTAATGATTGATATGTTGCATTTGTTTGTGAATTTAACGGTGTAAAACAATTCAAATCTGCTGAAATTTTTTTTTTTCTTTTTTTACTATTTAGAACAAGTTCGGTACCTCTGATCTTAAAATCAAATCTTTTATCATTATTTTATGAGATTTTTAATTTCAACTGTTCATTTTTAGACTATTCGTTTGATAAGTAAATGATGACGAAAAATTGTGAAATTTAGTTACAAATACTTTCAATAATGTAGATCAAGTCTAATAGAGTCGATCGTCGATTTGGAAGCCGCGTCATTGAAAACAATTTGGTGGTAGTATGAAGGCCTCCGTGCTATCGATAGTATAGCAGCCGGATTTAATTTATTCCTCAGTACTCAAAATACCCTTATAAAGTTCAATCCTATTAGTAAACCCCTAGAGGGAAAAGAGAATATTTGAGGAATTTTTTTAAAAAAATCAATAAGAAAATTTTAGTCATTCGGGAATAAATAAGATATTTTTAAGTTTTGAATGGTGCATTATTAGATATATTATTTCTAAATAAATTGTGCTTATTATAAATACATAATTTTGACACCAATATGCGAACGAGTATAAATAAATGGGAATGGGAACTTTGATTTTATAGATAGACCTCGCTATTGTTGAAAATTTTTAAATTCATTCGAGCTAGGCTGCTATACTATCGATAATACGGAGTTCGCTGTGCTATCAAGTTGTTTTCAATTATGCGGTTTTCAAATCGACGATCGGTTTCGTTAGGTTTGATCTATAATACTAAAAGTATTTGAGAATTAAATTTCATAATTTTTCAACATTATTTGACTAGTGATCAAAAGATTTTAAAATTGATAATTTTAATGATTGATATGTTGCATTTGTTTGTGAATTTAACGGTGTAAAACAATTCAAATCTGCTGAAATTTTTTTTTTTCTTTTTTTACTATTTAGAACAAGTTCGGTACCTCTGATCTTAAAATCAAATCTTTTATCATTATTTTATGAGATTTTTAATTTCAACTGTTCATTTTTAGACTATTCGTTTGATAAGTAAATGATGACGAAAAATTGTGAAATTTAGTTACAAATACTTTCAATAATGTAGATCAAGTCTAATAGAGTCGATCGTCGATTTGGAAGCCGCGTCATTGAAAACAATTTGGTGGTAGTATGAAGGCCTCCGTGCTATCGATAGTATAGCAGCCGGATTTAATTTATTCCTCAGTACTCAAAATACCCTTATAAAGTTCAATCCTATTAGTAAACCCCTAGAGGGAAAAGAGAATATTTGAGGAATTTTTTTAAAAAAATCAATAAGAAAATTTTAGTCATTCGGGAATAAATAAGATATTTTTAAGTTTTGAATGGTGCATTATTAGATATATTATTTCTAAATAAATTGTGCTTATTATAAATACATAATTTTGACACCAATATGCGAACGAGTATAAATAAATGGGAATGGGAACTTTGATTTTATAGATAGACCTCGCTATTGTTGAAAATTTTTAAATTCATTCGAGCTAGGCTGCTATACTATCGGTAGCACGGAGGTCTTCGTGCTATCAAGTTGTTTTCAATTATGCGGCTTTCAAATTGACGATCGGCGTCGTTCGACTTGATCTATACTACTAAAAGTATTTGAAAATTAAATTTCATAATTTTTCAACATTATTTGACTAGTGATCAAAAAGTTTCAAAATTGATAATTTTAATTATCGATATGATGCGTTTGTGATTTTAACGGTGTAAAACAATTCAAATCTGATGAAGTTTCACTACAATAAAAACAGTGTATGGTGACACTTTTAAATGTCGGTTCAGATCAAAAAAGTACTGCTGGCTAAATTTCCGACACTTTTTAAAAGTATTGCTATATGTGGGGTCGCTATATATGGGGCCGCCTTGATGTTTGGCACCCACTCCTCTAGCAACCTGTGGCGGAGGGATATGTGGTAATCGCAGCTCTCTACGGTCTTTGCGATATCCTCGCGGTCGAGCTCCAACCGCCGGAACCCTACCTCATCGGCTGTGACGGCAGAGGAGAAGGGAAGATGGTGATTACTTTTTTTTTTTTTCTTTTCTATTTGTAATCGGGCCGAGTAGGCTGGGTGTGGTTGGTTGAGTAAAGGAACTTTTTATTTTTGATTGAATTGGACTTTATATTAAGGCCTTAATAAATTTTTTAAAAAATTTTAGAATAAATGGAACACTTATATAAAAGTGTCCCAAAATATATTCATATAATCTAATTATGTTGTAGTGTTTTTATAAAAAAATTTTTTTACTATTTAGAATTAGATCAGTATCTCTGATCTTAAATTCAAATTTTTTATCATTACTTTATGAGATTTTTAATTTCAGTCATTCACTTTTAGACTACTCGTTTGATAGGTAAATGATGAATGACTACTTGTTTGATAAGTAAATGATGACGAAAAATTATGACATTTAGTTTGCAAATATTCTCACTAGTGCAGATCAAGTCTAATAAAGCTTATTGTCGATTTGGAAACCGCATAATTAAAAACAATTTGATAGCATAGAGACCTCCGTCCTACCTATAGTATAGCAGCCGGATTCAATTTATTCCTGAGTACTCAAAATACCCTTATAAAGTTCAATCCTATAAGTAAAAGAAGATATTTGAGAAATTTTTAAAAAATCAATAAAAAAATTTTAGTCATTCGGGAATAAATAAAATACTTTTCATAATTTTGATGCCCATATGGGAACGAATGTGAAGGACGTACATAGAGCCGAACCAGGGCTTCAGCGTAAAATTCGAGCTACGATAGGTGATTATATGGAAAGCCATTATGGATAATAGTTTCAGCAAGGGAAAACTTCAAATACCCCTCAAAAGTTCACTTTTTCTCACTTTACTACTTTATGGTTTAAAGTATAATAAGTTAGTATCCTGTGGTTTCTCACTTTATCACTTTAGTATCCTGTGGTTTAAGGTGTATCAAGTTAGTATCCTATAGTTTCGCACTTTATCACTTTAGTACCCAGTGGTTTAAAAACCACGTGGTACTAACTTGATACAAAAATAAAACCATAAGGTACTAACTTAATAAAAAAATAAAACTATAGAGTACTAACTTGATACACTTTAAACCATAGGATACTAAAGTGATAAAGTGAGAAACCACAGGGTACTAACTTGATACACTTTAAACTACAGGATATTAAAATAAAAAAGTGCGAAACTACAGAAAGAGTTTTTGAAGTTTTCCCTTTCAGCAAAAAGACTTAATTTCGCTTACAGGGGGCATGTGAATAAGGGCTGCGATGAGCCCTTGAAAAGTCAAAATTAGAAGAGCACTTAAAAATTCAAAATTTGAACAATAAATGCCGAAGAATTTGAAAATAAGTGAAGAATTAGAAAATCGCTCTGAAAATGGGTAGTAAATATCTTGTGAAAATCTCTCTGTTTATAAAAAGGAAGAATAGCCAATAGCCACGGGGAGATAATCTTCATCAATTATTCAAACTTCTAATTCTTATCTTTCCTACACTAGAAATAGCCGTAATGTAATCTAAGGAGCCGCTTGGTTAGATGTAGTTACAAAAATAATATAGTTGAAAATACATACAATTATATATGCTGCAGTCATAAACTACATTTAGGGAGTGTTTGATTCGCCTCTTTTTTATCATGGAATCGGAATCGGAATTGGTAAATTCGTTTGTGGGTGTTTGGTATGCGGGAGTCCCATTTTGATTCCGATTTCCGAGTGGAATGGAAATTTCCCAATCACCTCTTTTTCCAACTTAGACCGGATTGGAAGTTGAATCCGGACGGAATGAATATTTATTCGGATTAAATTTATTTTTTCAACTTTTTTAATTAAAATATGAGTTTAAATTTAGAAATTAAATTTATAATTTATAATTTTAATTTTAATTTTAATTAAAATTTAAAATTTAATCGAGTCTTTTGAATCTAACTTATAAATTTGAATTTAAATTACATTTTAATTTATATAAAATTTTATTCAAATTTATTTAAAACTTAAATTAAATTTATGGATTCAAATTAAAATTTAAATTATAATTTTAAATTTGAATTTGAATAAATTGAAATTTAGTTTTATATTTTGAATTATCCACTCAACTTCAAAGTTTAAATTTTTTTTAAAAAAAATATATTTAAAATTTGGACATTATTTCAAAATCTTGATATAAATTTTTAATATTTAATTTTCAATTTGAATTTAAATTAATATATTATAAAGATAAAATTAGTATATTAATTTGATTACGTTTTTTATATCTACCTGAACCAAATACCGACAATGGGAATGATTTATTCCGATACCGATTCAGATAACGAACCAAACAGAATTAAGTAATGAGTCATTCCAATTCCGATTCCAACTTATTTCGATTCCAATTCCGATTCCGACTTCGAATCAAACGCGCCCATAGTTTGTTTGATTTTATGCAGTTGCAACTGCTGCAGTTACATTTCTTCTGTTTGGTAGTCTACAGTTGAAATTTGTATTTGTAAATTCTATCAATTTTTAGATAAAAATGTGAGATTACTTCTTCTGAGTATAACGTAATCATATTTTAATTATTAATTAAGACTTTTATATCTATATATAATTTATATATTATAAAATTATGTATGAATTTAATAAATTTTAAATGCAAATATATTATAGCTTTGGTCAAAACAAAAATTAAGATATTATTAAACTAACATACTGAAAAAAAGAAACGTATGAAAAAAATTTATTGAACCTAACATATGTTACTACATCCTATAAGATTTCATGAATTGGTATTTTTGAAAAAAAAAATTAAAAAAAATGTGAAAAAAAAATCACATTTTGTTTATCTTTTGAATGGGTGAGCCGACTCAGGCCCAACTGCTGCAGTTGGGCCTTTTCGTGTAGTTGCAACTGCAGCAGTTGGGCCTAACTACACCAAACCAGACAAAAATTTAATAGATGCATGTATTTCCAACTTCAGTACAGTTAGAAATGTATGCAACCAAACAGCCCCTAAGAGCAGGTAAATCATAAAACTCATAATTTTTTTTTGGTAAGCAAAAAATATAGGTTCTGAAAATTAATTTTTTTAAGGAAATAAGTTGTAAAGTTACATAAATTTTGCCCTAACCGTAATTTGCTGTACAAAGTTTAAAATGTTTTTATTTACGACATGATGATAATCTGACTAGAGTTTAAATTGTTAAGAAATAAGTGTCAGAATCTACTAACACGTTGTAGAACCTTGCATGATCATATAAGAACAATGCCAGATCAAAACAAGGCCAAACAATCTTGTAAAGAATATTAGTTACATACTTACATATCAGGTACAAAATAAAATTTTGACTTGTCTTGTGAGCTATGAGGTGTTTCTCATCATGTCTTATTGGATAAATATTACTCAATTCATACCAACAATAATAATCTCAACAAGAATGTTGTATATGGAAAACATATTAAAACTAGTTTTTGACTCGAATAATTTGGTATCTGAATTTGAATCCAAAGAAGAATGATAAATTTGATTCTGAATCCAATTTCGAAAATAAAAAATTGTCAACTCAAGATCTGAATCCGAGTCTGAATCTGAATTGGATTGCCAAAACCCAATTTGCGTAATGTAATTTTCAGATTTGGAGCCAAGTGGGATCAAATAATATACAACCAGTTTTCACCCCTCAGATTAGATCTAGATCCATTAATTAATAGTCTAATATTGGTAGGTAATTAAATTAAAATTGGTCAAATTTAGAACATACCAAACATAGCAAGGAAATGTCTAACATATTAACTCTTGAAATGCAAGTGGGGCCTTCTAAACTCCATACATCCATTCTCAGTAGCAAAAGCAAAATTTAGCAACATTTAATGTGATAAGTCAAAGAGAGCGGCTCTGTACTTTGATCAGATCCTTATCTTATCATCCCCATATATATAGGAGTGCCAACATGCCAAACACGAGCACGCTGGGGCGGCTAGTACACGCTCGTTTATTAAACAAGTTGAATATAAGTTGATTCGTTGAAATATTAAGTTGAAAAATTTAACTCGTGTTCAGCTTATTTATTAATGAGTCCAACATGAGCTAGCTTACGAACAGCAAATTAAATTGTCAGCCCTACTACTGATGAAAAGTTTTTTTTTTTAATTCTTAATCAAATAATTAAAATTCACAGAATATAAGCCTCTTTGTATTTGAGTTAGCAAAAAATCCAAATAGTAGAGATTTATAATGTATATACACACACACAAGCTACATTGAGCCGAACACAAGCTCGACCGATTTCGAGCTCATTTTGAGTCGAATACGAACTAGCTCGTGAATAGCGAACTGAGTTGCAACTTTTATGTATCTACACACACAAATGCACAAACGAGTTATATCGAGCTAAACACAAGCTCGATTGATTTCAAGCTCAAACACACACAAATGAACTATGTCCAGCAGAACACGAGCTCGATCGATTTCAAGCTCAAACACACGCAATCGAGCTGACCATGAGCTCGATCGATTTTGAGCTCAAACACACATGTATACACACGAGCTATATCGAGTCGAACACAAGTTCTATCGATTTAGAACTCATTTCGAGTTGAATACGAGCTAACTCACGAACAGTGGGTTGAATTACTAACTCTCATACCTATAAATGTTGTAGTGTGTGACATGCGCACTGTATTTATCAATGCCAGTTGATAGGTTTATTAATTAAAATTAAAAGTAAAATTAAAATTATTTGTTTTTGAAAATTTAAATTCACAATCATAATCTAATTATTATAACACTATCACCAAATAAAAGTATGTCCCATAAAATTTTAAAATCTTTAATTATTAACAACTAAATAAAAAAGTTATATTGAATATTTTGATCTATGACTATTATACTAAAACCTGTTAGTTAAAAAATGTATGAATATATTGATTCAAAGCCTATTAAATTAAAATGGCCTCTATTTATATATAAATCTAAGGCTAAATTACAAAAAACCTGTAGTGCTTCTGAGCTTTGGATAAGATTGACTTCAGTGTTAGTGACTGGTCGACACATCTGGAGAGTGTCGGACTGAGTCGGAGTCGTTTCTGCGCGAAATGGATGCAGAAATGGATTCGGCGCACTCAAATAAGCAAAACTGGAGTTTTGCCAGATTCGGGCGCCCAGAACTGGCTTTGGATCGCCTAGAAGTTGAGTCCAGAACTGAGCAGAACTGAAAGCCAATTCGGGTTCATATTTCGGGCGCCCGGATGTGGGTCCGAAAGTTCACCTCGTGAGTATCGTTTGCGCTGATACGTGGCTGGTGGTAGGTGAGGTCCGCTAGAGCCAGATACGGGCGCAGTGCACCGCGGGCGAAGACTACGAGGAGGAAGCTTAGTGTAGCTTGGAGGATTCGGGCGCCCATAATGTGGGTCCGGGCGCCCGGAAGTGCCCGAGACTGCAGGGACACCAGATTGCAGCAGCTATTCTTGGGGCTTATTCTACAATTCCAGCACCCTATAAATAAGTGGAGAGTGACCCTGGTAAGCTCTTTTCACTCTCTCTTCACAGTAGCACCTCGATTTCTCCTCTATTCCTCGATTTTCCTCGGATTTCATCCAATCTTTCAATTGAAAAGTGGTGGAGTGCTGATTCTGCAGTCTTCCAGCGACGACCTTCAATGTTTTGGTTCGTGTGTGACGTAGGAAGGTCGGATTGCGGTGAAACTTGGTTTGCTGGATTCTAGACTTCTTGAGGAATCCACGAAGTCCTGAATTTCAAATTTTGGTTGAGGTTAGCTTGGTTGATTCCATATTTTTCTGGACTGCTAGTGACTTTGAGCTGAAAATATGATTTTTGGATTTTCTTGGTGCAATTCTTGGAAGGAGCAGGATTTTGGACCTAAGATTGATACTCCATCATTATTCACTAGATTTGTAATTTGCCTCACTTGAATTGGAGATTATTAGGTGAGTTTTGACATTGGAGTTGAGACAATTAAGCTTAAGTGCTGAAATTAGGTGAATTGATAGATTTTGATGGATTTTTGAGTGTAGATCCTTCGAGTAGCTTTGTTGCTGGTTGTGGGTAATCTCGGCTGAGGCCTCCAGCAATTTGTGACCTTCTTGCTGCCTAGGAATTGCACTAGAGGTGGGTGTTTCATCGGTTTCTCTCCTAAGTGCTTGTAGTCACATGTATGATTTCGGTTCTTGTATATCATGTTGTAGCTCAAATTCATTGATTGTAGCATGTATGAAATCTGAATTGGGAGTATGACTATTAATTAGATGAATATATATGTTGGACTTGGAACTTGACTTAGGAGAAAACCAGCAATTTTAACCCGTCATATGCTTAAACTACCTGATTTAGCTCTAGGAGCCGGGGTTGGTTTGTATCACCGCAGTTTCAGTGCGGTGGATAGGAGCTGTAGTAGATCTATATCGCCGCAGTTTGTTGGCGGTGGATATCCGGAATAGTGTAGAATGCAGTTACGCTCGTGCGGAGATGCAGAGCTTATTTTTTACAGTAGTGTCTAGGCTGTTTCTGACTGTTGGGTGCTGTCGGGGTTGACAGTGGACCCAGATTGCAGGTTTTGCATCAGTTTGTGCCGAGGGCACGTGAGTTTTGGTTGTTAGACCAGTTGGACCCTGTTTACTTGATTATAGCCTGTGAGAGACTGATTGAGCTCAGTAGAGATACGCTTGCATACTCGGTTGGGTAGCGCCCACGAGTACCACTCCGGTGTCGGGTTTTGTGCGTTTGCGTTGTATTGTGTCCTGGTTGGACTTGCTCTCTACGGACTGATTAGTATGGAGGCAGCATTTAGAATTGGACAGGCGGGACGGGTGCGTTCACAGTCCCTGGGACAGGTGTATTCACAGTCCCTATGGATTTGGGTCTGACGTTGCATTACTCTACAGATAGTAGTATTGGATCATGATAGGATAGTGGCATATAGCATTAGATTTGTTCCAGCTTCCTTTTCTATCACTGAGCTTAGATCTGTAGACTTAGTGGGTGAGCCGATGTGTTCGAGGGTGGTACCCACTGAGGACTACTTCATTTTGTAGTAGTTCTCACGCCCAGTTGTTACCACTATTTTTACAGAGCCGTCGCCTTCGGCTGCTGTTGTTGCCGATCTTGATTGTGGCAAAGGCGTCGCGAGTTAGAGCCCTTCCAGTCGAGTCGCAGAGCTAGAGGAGCACCAGCTACAGGTAGTTGCTTTACATACAGTTGTTGTTTTCTCGCTTGAGCAAGTGTTCGTATACCTGGATGACATGTATGTATCGAACCGCATTTTTTATATGGTTTATTTTCCTAACTGCTCTATACTACTGTCTGTAGTATTGTATGATTACAGGTATTTCTACTTTTTCGCTTCGTATACGGCAGGTCTGTTAGCGAACCCGGAGAAATGAGTAATCCGGAACGTGACAAAACCCTCCTATCAATACCCGCTTTTTTACTTACCCCATCATTCAAAAATCTACGCTTTGCTTCCTTAAAAAATAAAAAATGTTCAATTCAGTCCCTGCCGTCAGTGTTATGTTAGAGTTTCGTTTATATCTTATTTTTTATATGCAAAATATCCTGAAACTCTCATCCATGCCAACATATGCCCTCGGTCGCTGCCTCGCCCTTCGCCGCCTTGCCCTCACCCACCTTTCTGTTCATGCCTAGATACACGCTCTCGCCCTCCTCCGCTGCTGGGATGAGCAAGATTGAGGAGGAGATGAAGAAGATGAGGATAATTTGGTCATTTCGTCACATCGTACTCCTCTGTGAATATTTTTTATTTTTTAAGGGGAGAAAGTGTAGATTTTTAATGACAGGAGAAAACGTGAAAAAGCGAATATTGACAGGAGGGTGTTGTGTAATTTAGCCTAAATCTAAATGTATTTTTCAGGAGTTTGTTCAAGGTTCAGATTCGATTCGGATAAGTAAAAATATACAAAATTATCTGAATTATGTGTCCTTTTGAACCTACTACCTAATATTTTAAAAATTTTATTTACTAACTAATGTTTCAATTTATTTGGTTTGAGCCAACGGTACTTTTACTTTATTTTAAACTAATTATTTTATTTTAATAAATCTATAATTGGTCGAATTGAATTAAGTATACTAGTTAAATCTGTAAAAATAAACGATCCATTCAAATTTAGAAGTTAAAGTGCCGTTGACTGACTTAAATCAAACAAATTAAAATGTTGAGTATAAAAATTAACTTTTCAAAGATTAGATACCAAATTCTAAATAATTATACTTTATGTAAATTTTGTACGTTTTCACGGAAATTACAAGATTCATGGCCGTTCAGTTTTGATTTCTTTTTTTTGGATAAATTGAGCGTTTGGTCCTCAAACTATATGATTAGTGACACTTTGGTGCTCAAATTTTAATTTGTGATAATTTCCGGTTCAAACTTTAAGAATTATTACAATTAAGTTCCACAATTCAATTTAATTAATTAAATAGAGACGAAATATTAATGTAAATGTGATGCAGCATCTTAATTATTGCCGTATTATCAATTATTATATTTTCACATCACTTCTATATTAATAATTTGTCAATATTTAATCAACTAATTTAGGTTATATGACTTGATTGTAATAATTTTGAAAGTCCAAACAAAAAATTGTAACAAGTTAAAGTTTAAGAAACAAAGTATTATTGAATCGTTGGCATTAAATATTAATTCCAAAGGTTGAGCACTTAGAAAAATACTACTAATTCACTTTAAGTGTATAGAGACCACTCACGGGTTCAAAGGGGTCAGCCTCCCGCCAATTCGCTCAGCCCAATTTGACTTCTTGTTATTTTGAACATTCGATTCAATCCAGTCTCCCGCCACAGGATAGAATGCTGACCACTTTAAGCCAATAAACATTGCCTGACTCATAATTTGAGGACCGAACGTACAATATGTCCTTTTAGCATCATCGAAATTATTTCTATTTAGATCAGTTAAAGCCGCATCATTCCTACTAGCGAAAGGGCCCGCGCTTTGCAGCGGGTAGAAATTGCAATAGCAATTAATAATACGAAAATATTAAACATTCTTTTGTGTATCTCACTTAATATATTCACCAAACATCATGGCGGAAAGGATAAGTGGGCGCGCATTAGTGAGAGAGAGAGAGAGAGCGGGGAAAGGAGGCGATGATGTATAGCAAAAAATGAGAGATAGATAATTGATGAATAAATTAGAAATAAAAAATTAAAAGTCTGGTGGAGAAAAGGAAAAAGGCTATAATAAATAATTGGAGATAGAGAGGTTAGAATTGTAAGTAGTAGTGAGACCATTTAAGCATACTAATTGAAAGTTTGGTAGTGGGACCATTTGCATTAATTGAAAGTATAGTGGAGGGAATGGAAAAGGTCATGAAGAATAATTGTAGATAGAAACGATAGAATTATAGATGGTATGGGACCATTTAAATACATTAATTGAAAGTTTTGTTAGTGGAATCATTTAAATATATTAATTAAAAGTTTTGTTAGTGGAACCGTTAAAATGTACATTAAAAGTATAGTGAGAGGAAGAAGAAGAGTCATATGCTAGTGAGGGTGAAGAAGAACTTGCCACGTAGCAATAAACATTGAGAATTCATATAAGTTAATAGATGTTTGGTGTTTCTTCGGAAGCAACTATATAAAAAGTGCATTAAGACAGCATTTCTTTTCTTTGGACGAAAAAAAAGAAAAAGAAAAAAAATTGTGGTGCAGGGACAGCAATCCAGATGCAAAATATCAAATTGTTAAAGAACTTCTTCACAATGGGAAATTTTGGATAAGGAAAATAAAAAAACACAACTGGCCCATATATTGGGATAAAAATGATTAATTTATATTCTAAAATAAATTAAATATAAATATTAAAAATATTGTTCTCCAACCAATATTTAGTTCTCCATCAAATATTCTGAAAATAGTGTTTTGGTTAGAAAATAATTTTCGTCTGTTTGATTTCTACGGAAAAAAAAAAATCCTAAATATAATATTTTAGATTTTACGAAAAAAAAAAATCCTCTTTTCATTTTTTTTCAAAATTTTTAACTAGAAATGAAGACTAGAGAACTTTTTTATGTGAAAATATTTTTTTATAAATTTTGAGAAACCAAACAGACTTTTAAACTTCTAGATAAATAATTATTTCATATAATTTAATACGTGAGTGAGTGAGTGAGTGAGTGAGTGAGTGGGGAGAGAGAAACGTTTGCCTTTTTCTATGTTTCAAATAGTGCTAAGTATTATATTATGGTTACAGAGGAGGGGTAAAAAAAATAAATCAGGGACTCTTCACTAGTTTTTTATTTTATTTTATTTATTTATTTGGGGCAATTGCCTATATACTCCTGAAAAGTTTCCGGTTTTCTTATATACCCCTCTTAGAAGGCTAATATTGAAAATACCCTTCTTATGTTCCAAGTCTTTCTAAAATACCCCTGGAGTTAAGCTCCGTTGGTGAGCTGCCGTTATCTCTGTAAAATTACCATTTTGTCCATTCCAATATACCCTTCTACCGTAACTAACTTTTCTTATATACCCTTTATATAGCAAATATTTTTCTTATTTGCCCTTCTACCGTGGCTGTGGCCGTGCGCCGCTGCGTGCGCGCGCATCCTGACGATGTGCACCGCGTTGCCGCCCTTGGCGAAGCCCTCGTTCTCGTCCTCGTCCACGGTTGGCTCCAGTGCCGCCGTGGTGATGGAGCGCCCCTCGTCGTCCTCTGCCGTGGCGTCGGTCTCGGCGGTGGCGGCGGCGCGGTGCTTGCACTCGTAGAACTGGGTGACGAGGAAGTTGAGGACGAGGGTGGTGAGGGCGGCGGCCATGGCGACGAAGCCGGAGAAAAGGAAGCAGCGCTAGGGGAAGCGGAGGAGGCAGGGGTCAGTGAGTGCGGCCTCGACGTCGTGGAGCATGTGGATGAAGCCCGTGGCGAGGATGATGCCTGCGGCGAAGGTCTTGGCGAGGGCGAAGAACCCGCTCTCCGTGCTCAGGAGGCGCCGCCGCTTCCGCCCTGCCGGCAGCGGGAGCCGGCGACATGGAGGCGGAGGAGCCGGCGATCAAGTTGGGACTTTGGGAGAGAAAGAGGATAACTTAAGGAATTGGCATAATAAGTTAGGGGTAAAATAGGTATTTTATATAGGTTTTAACTCTAGTATACATTTAACTCATGTTTAACCCGAGTTAAGCTAACAGGGGATAACTGCGGGGGTATTTTGGAATAACGGTGGAACATATGAGGGGCATTTTAGAAAGAAAAAAAAAGTAGGGGTAGATCGGATATTTCCGAACGCATGAGGGGTATATAGGCAATTATCCCTATTTATTTTTATGTGCCTGTTTAATCCCGTATAGCACTATTTGTCAAAATGCATGCACTGAGAATCTTTCAATTTGGACAACAATATTTATCTAAGCTATGAACCATTCTGATTTAGCTATCCAATCTATTAAAATTTTGATTTTGCTGTCGAACCCGTCAATTTGTTTGATTTGAGTCAGTCGATGATATTTTGACTTTAAAATTTAAGTGGATTGTCTATCTTTATATGTTAAGTTAGTATACCTTATTTAATTCTCGCAATTATAAAATTCATTAAAATAAGTAATTAGCTTATATTTTGAATTTAAAATACCGTTGACCGACTCAAATCAAACAAATTAAAAGGTTGGACGAAAGTCAAAATTTTGAAAGTTTAAATAGCCGATTCAAAATGGACGATAGTTCAAACATGTTCGGTATGTATTTATCAATGGTACAATAACAGGAAAAAACAAATATCTAGCTATCAACCGATGGATAGGGATGTAATGTGGTCGTGCTGGGCCAGGCCCATGACGGCCCAGTATTTTTTAATTTTTTTTGCGTTTTAAAATTTTTATATTTAAAAATTTGAAAACATAAAATATTTTAGATATTTTCAACTATTTTGGGTCATGCCGTGCTGGGGCGACAGGTGAAAATTTTTCGACCCAGCATGGCCCTTAAGTTTGGGCCGAGCCAAGCTGACGCAAGTTGTACATAGTCGTGTTTGGGGCTGCCCGACTCGTTTTACATCCCTACCTACGGAGGGCATGATTGGCAAATGCCTTCGAGACAGTCGCACAGGTCACTCTGAGGACTTAATTGTCGGATCAAACTCAAATTTCTAGTTATATCTAAGCGCAATATTTGCAGAAGCGGCTAAGCCTAACAACTCATCTTGTGCCCCTCTCTATTTCTCTCTAGTCAGCCTCAGAATTCCCAGAGGTAGGAGATAGATGCGCAACAACTGCAACCTCCACTTTCTAGGTTGTTCAATCTAGATAAGGTAAGTCACTTTTTTTAATAAGGTAAATCACATTCTAGCGTAAATGCATTATCTTAAAATTTGGACCATCGAAAATCATTCTTGCGGTTGCAAAGAAAAGTATATGCGGTGCATAAGTTATCAGTAAATAACTTGTTTCCACAGCCGACAAACCCTGCGATCTTTCCTCTCATTCTTAAAGAAGAAGAAGATTACAGAAAAGTAGTAGGGGACAGAAGAAAAGAGAAGAAGAAGCTCACCAACTGCGTGTTAGAGCCCACATAGTCTCATATTTCTAATCGAGCCATTCAAAGTTTAAATAAAACAAAAACACGAGCAAAATGGTATAGATTGAAGCACGAGATGAAATTGAGGTTAGATGGCAACGGGATGCATACGGAAGCATCGAGTGCAAGCAATTATTTCTAGAGTTGTTCAAAAGAACGGTTAGGTACTAAAATTAGGATTTTTAAAAAGTAAGTATTTAAAGTTCAAATTTCTATATTTAAATGTTGATATATATATATATA